>NC_137038.1:19726078-19819984 GCF_032717465.1 Coenobita brevimanus
ATTGCCTTTGCTACTGTCTCTGCTGTTTTGTCTTTAATTGGGGCCAAAATTACATAACGGGAAAAATGATCCGTTGCTACGAATAGGTATTGGTTATTTTTGTATGATAATGGCATCTTGAGTAAATCAACAGCGACAACGTCCCATGGTTGATGTGGTACAGGGTAATTACCTATAGGTGCAGGTGAAATTGGATATCCTTTGTGTTTTGCACATGATTTGCGTATGTCTATATGATTGTTTATATCTTTTCGTAATGATGGCCAGTAATATAACAACTGGGCTTGTTTGAATGTCCTATCCTTTCCAGGATGTCCTGCATGTGGGCTATCGTGTATCTTTCGTAATACTTGAAGTATCAAGTCATTAGGTACTAGCAATTGGTTATTATTTCTTCGATGTTTTGGTCGTTCTGGGTTGATCTTGTATAAGGTATTATTGATTATTGTGAATTGTTCTAGTGGTACATGTACTGTAGTTTGGGTAATTGTATGTCATCTCTACTTTCTAATTTGTATATAACTTTAGACCAAGTTGGATCAAGTCTTTGTGCTTTTGCGATTTCATCGTGGTTTGGAATGTCTGCTTTGAGATCTAATGTCGTGACCTGAATTGTTTTCGGGTTCCTAGATAATGCGTCGGCTACTAGATTCATTTTGCCTTGTATATAATGAATATGTACATTGTAGTTTTCGACTGTACATTTCCATCTTGCACTCCTCCCAGAGAAGAGTTTTTCTTTAAACATACCCACTAGCGGTTTATGGTCAGTGAATAAGTGTATTTCGTAACCATATACCAAATCTCGAAACTTTTGTAATGCAAAAACCACTGCAAGTGCCTCTAAGTCTGTAGTGCAATAATATTTCTCTGAACCTTTTATTTGTCTGCTGGCAAATGCAATTGGTTGATTCTTTCCTCTATTATCTTCTTGCATCAGTACAGCCCCTAATCCTTTAACTGATGCATCTGTACAAATAATAAATGTTTTTGTGAAATCCGGATATGCCAAACATGATGCATTTGTTAGTTTAATTTTTAATTTGTTAAATGCTTGTTTTTGTTCTCCCCATTGGAATAGAGCATCTTTTTTGAGTAGTTGGAATAGAGGAAAGGCTATATGAGAGAATTGTTGTACGAATGACCTATAGTACCCAGCTAGACCTAAAAATTGTCTGACCGTCATTCGTAGTGGGTTCAGGAAAGTCTCTCACTGCCTGAATTTTGTCATCAGTGGTGTGAATACCATTAGCACTTAATCTGTGGCCTAAGAATTTTATTTCCTTTAAGTAAAATTTGCATTTAGAAAGCTTAACTTTTAAACCAGCATCACCAAGCTTTTGTAAGAGTAGATCTAATTTCTGGAGATGTTCTGTGATATTTTTCGTTGCGATGATAATATCGTCAAGATAACCAAATATTCCTTGTCCTAAAATTCCGGACAATACGTAATTCATAAGACGCTGGAATGTGCCCGGGGCTGTCCTCAGTCCCATGGGCATCCTTCTATACTGATAGTGTCCTCCATTTGTGGAAAAGGCAGTGTATTTACGTGACTCCTGATCTACAGGAATATGATAATAACCACTTAGCAAATCGATCGTGGAAAATACATTATTTTCTGGACCAATATTCTGTAGGATGTTGCTTAGCAATGGCATGGGAAATCGGTCTGGGATTGTGTGATTGTTTAGTTTATGGTAATCTACTACCGCACGCATTTCTCCATTTTGTTTGGGCACGAAGAATAATGGGGCATTCCACGGGGAGAATGATGGCTCAATAATTCCAAGTTTTAACATTTCATCGACATACCGATTTGCGAGTGTATGCTGAGATTGTGGGATTCGGTAGGCAGGTACGAAAATTGGTGGTGTATTTGGGTGCACATTAATCTTGTGATTAATCAGGTTAGTACACCCTAATTGTTCTCCGGGTAATGCTATGGTGTCCCTGTGTTTTTCCAACAGTGTTAACGAATAATTTTCTTCATCAAATTCACCTGAGTGAATTAAATTCTCTTTTATGCTTTCTCTATCCGTAGATTTTATCTCACTTGTGACTCCAGCTTAAACTATTTCCATTACAGAGGCGGGACAGTTTTCAATATTAACTATACAAGTCCCCTTTTCCAACTGTACTTCCCCCATGTGATTATTTAGAAATATCTGAGTTTGCCCATCGTTGTTCATCTGACATAATGCGCTTTTCTGACAATCTTTTGACTTTACATAATTCTTCTAAGACAAGAACAGTACTACTCCGTAACTTGCTCTTTATGGTAACTTTCATATAGGAGTTAGGTGGTATAGCTAAATCATTGGTGAGATGGGTGGGAAAAATTGATAAATCAGTACTGTTACCTGGGTTTCTAGTCCTGGAGGCTGGGGGTGGTGGTGTGAGTGGATCTATACACCCATCTATTTGTGTATGTTTGTTTAACCCACCGTGTGCCGGCTATTTTTAGCCCTCTGGGTCACCCCAGTGCCGGCTATATTTCGACCTTTTTTCTTTTGTGCTAAAATGATAGATTTTGATGTGGAAACAATGAATTTCGCCATTAAATGCTCACCGAGGCTCGGAAATGAGTTTTATTTAGTCCTGCATACTCGTGTACAGGTATAGCCACTCTTTCATGCTCACCACGTACGTGAGAGAGAGCCGTTTTCTATGTAAGGTATACTCAGGTATTTATGCTGGGAATGTATAGTAATGTTCAGTACACTTTTCAGATCACTTATTACTTCAGCATCTATCACAATTTGCATGTCTTTATCACTGTGAATGCATTATCTTACACTTACTTGAAGATAGGTACAACCTGACTTCATTACGTACAGTCCTGGCACTTACAAGAAGGTATTTTCAACTTGACTTCACTATATAGTCCTTACACTTACAAGAAAATATTTACAACTTACATGAAAATATTTACAAAATGCCTTCACTATGTACAGCACTGGGTGAGGCACACAGGCAGAGTGAGGCAGAGCGAGCGTGAGTAGGGGAACGAGTAAGTGTATGGACTTGACAGCCTGGGAGATGGTAGAGGAACAGTTACCTTACATGACTGCCAATTTTTACCCGCGAATCTTGAAAAATGCAGTCACAGTGAAGTTTTTTATTTTAGACCGTTTTAAAACAGCACTGGCACTGGCCACGACATTATGTCAGACCCTTTTAAAACGGCATTGGCACGTGGCAGGTTCAATCAATCAATCAATCATTTCCTGTGGCACCCCACGGGATGCATAGGGCCTCAATGAACTCTCTCCACCAATATTTGTCTCTTGCCATCTCCTTCAGGTTCCACCAACACTCCTCTCCTGCTTCTTTTTTCATTGTCCTCAACCAGGTTTCCCTCGGCCTACCTCTACCTCTTCTTCCTCTAGCAATCCACTCTGGCACATCCTGTATTAAACAACCTTCTTTTCTGTATATGTGCCCCAGCCACTTCCAGCGAGACAGTCTCACATATTCATTAACTGGTTCCACTCTCGTAATATCCCTTACTCTTTCATTTGTAACTCTGTCTTGCCACTTTACCCCAAGAATCCTTCTCAGTATTTTATTCTCAAATCCTAATACTTTCTGATCTGTTGCAATTGTACTGTACCATGACTCATGCCCGTAAATTAAAATTGGTCTAACCATGGACTTGTAAATTTTCACTTTAGTATGTACCGAAAGCATATTATTATTCCAAACAGATTTCAACATTCCAACAGCTCGCCAAGCCTGTCTAATCCTCTCCTCAACTTCATTGTTTAATGATCCATTAGATGATACAATCGTTCTCAGATATTTAAAGTTTTCCACATTCTTCACCACATTATTCCCAATTACACAATCGATTTGGTTCTCCACTTTCATATTAATAATTTCAGTCTTTCCACAATTTATTACCAATCCCACTTTTTCTCCTTCCTCCACCGGACAATCGAGCACCCTCTGCATCTCGTAAATACTTCCGCAAATCAGTACAATATCATCAGCATAGTCCAAATCCATCAGCTTCTTATTTTCTGTCCAGTTAATTCCTGCGCCTGTTCTCCTTACAACCTTTTTCATAACATAATCCATAACCAAAACAAACAACAATGGCGAAAGAACTCCTCCTTGAATCACTCCTGACCTAACTCCTGACCTAACTTTTAATATTACCAATTCTTTTTGGTTCTGTTTTACTAATCGGTGAGGACTCTGATGGCATTTCCTCTATGAATTCATTATCAAAGTCTATTCCATTTATTTGAGGGAGTAAAGTTATTTTCTCTGTTCTCATGCAACTTAAGCCCAGTAACAAAAGAGCTTTAATTGCTAAGTTTTCAACGATATATAAAAATTCAGAGATTGGTCTTGTAGTCTCTGTGAAACTGATGTTTAACCATATCATACCTTTCACTGTGATTTGTTTGCTATCTACTGTATATAAGTCTAAATCAGATTCTTCCAGAAAAGTTACTTTCATCTTATTTCTAAAAATAAAAGAAACATTTTGATCCTCACATACAGCTGGTATCAAGTTACACTCATTTCCCAACATGTCTCCTATGTGAATTTTAGACTTGCTTTTCTTTACATTTGTTCGTTTTTTTGTCGTGACTTGATCTTCCCCCGATTTGAAAATAGACACTGATTTTTCTACTGTTTTGCAGTTACTGGTCCAATGCCCTTGGCACCGATGATGCCTACAGTATGGACCAAATCCTTGTGTCTTTTGTCTATCCTCTTTTGTTTTGATAAAGTATTCGTTCTTTGTGTGTCCTGGTTTTGCACAATAATGACATAAAGTGGACCAATCTCCTGACTGTGATCTGCAAGATGACTTCCCATATTTAATGGTGTCTGTGGCACGAGATCTGCTTGGACTGCGCGAAAACTTACGAAACTGCCTGTAGCCTGGTGTTTGTGATCGTAGCCTCGATGCGTTTGGTTGTTTGCTCTGCCGGTTTTTGGGTCGTGATCGATTTTGTTCTCTGTTTGGGGTAGTTGTAGCTGTTTTCACAGCTGATACTGATTCAGGCACTCACATTCTGCTAGAATGTGATTGCGTTTCGATCAACCCTGCTTTGCTACACTGCATCTCTACTTCGTTCATTAAATCTAGTAAGCACATACCTGGGGTGTACGATATCGTCTTGGCAATCTTGAGGGTCCTATCAGGTAATTTACACAAGGCAGCTACATAACCAATGATGTCCGCGACGAGGTCTGGGAACATCTTTCCACTTCCTGTTATCCAGTTTGAGTTTCCTAAGGTAGCTAATAATGTTCTTTTGATCGTGGAGACATCGGCAGTTACTTCACTGAGCACATGATTTGTTGTGTGCTCCCTTACAAGATCTACAATCTTACGTACTTCTGGGATTATACCTGGCAAAAAGTTCATACCTCCAGAAAATTTCTTCAAAAATTCAGTTTTAAATTCATAATATGTCTTAGCTCGGAGAAGCTTGTCTGACTTAAGGAAGTTTCCTGCCGGGCACCTTTCCTGATTTATCCAAGAGGAAAAAATAGCAATTTTTTCTTGTTCATCTGCAATGTGCCTTTTTACAAAGATCTGTTCGCATTGATTAACCAGTGAAATGACATCAATACGGTCTTCTTCTGTGCCAGAGAATTTCGGGGCAGTTTTATCCTCATGGTAGACGTAAACCTGGGATGGAGATGTTTGATCCGTGGTATTCATTTTCACTGGTTGCTCAGTTAATTTAACTTGGACTTGTTTATCGTTGTGTGAGGGAATAGTGGAATAGGTTTTCCCTGAACGATGAACTATGTCAAGTATATTTTCATAGGTATACATGGCAGAGACTAAGTCCTCACTCGTTACATCAGAAGGGGTTTGCCAATTATCATCTAGAACTGAGGTATTTGTTTCTTTATCTTTAGTTGGTGGTGAATTTTGTAGGGTGGGTGTGTTGACCTGGTGCTCTTCTAATTGTGTATCTGCAGTGGGCGCTAACTGTGTATCATCTGGTACTAACACGGGTGGAGGTGAAAATATTCCTGTCATATCAATAAGCTAAAAAGGATTCATGTTGCTAAGATATGGTGTTATGAAATACGTTCTTTGTTTATATCGTAACTAAACAGATGAGTGAACGAGTTGTAATGAATGAGAGATAGTGAGTGTATAAGTGTATATATAAAAATAAGTAAAGGAGGTGATTGTACCAAATTTAAGGCACTGAGAAGAAATGAGTAAGTATAATTACACCCAATTGATACAATTGGTTACTCGGAGAGGCATGTCGAGAGCAGCTGTCTATCTTGGAAGATAAGCGCAGGGATGAATGAAGATCTCCTCTCGATAATTCTAGGGCTGAGTTGATGGACGATATTACTCCAGAGATTCCATGGCCTGATGAATGTAGTGGTTGACAGCTGTACTTACAGGCGAACCTCACCATAGAATGTCGAATTCCCACTCAGTACTGTGGAAATAAATGAGTATGAGTAGGAGCTATGTGAATGGGTAATGAGTAGTGGGTGAGAAGTGCCTGGTGTCAGTTACACGTTGATTGGCGTGGCGTCGTCTCAGTGAACATGCATGGTGACATTGTCTCAGCAGATACACATGGTGATGTCGGCTTCCCACACTGGTAGCTGTGGTGGGTAACTGAGTAGCGATGAGTAACCTGAGTGAGGAAAGGTGAGTAAGATGCGTTATAAATGTGGCTCTGGTGTTTGCCACGTCGTCTTGACCTGCATCAGCAGTGGAGGTAGGGGGGCAGTAGGAGAGAGCGTTGGGGATCTAGTGCTTGTTGCTTTGTTCTTGCTTTTTGTTTACTTGTTTTTATTTTATTTCTTCTTCCTGGTGCTTGAAGTTGCATGAAGAAGATTATAGAGTTGTCTTGTAGACTTGTTATTTGTAGTTAATCCTAGAGCTTGTTGATCCTCACTCGTAACTTGTCATTGCTACTGTATGCTCGTAGACTCGTAGGCTCGTAGACTCGTTCTTCTTATTGTATGCTTGCTTGTGGTTACTTGATCGTAGAATTGTAGTAATGTAGAATCAGCTGTAGAATTGGAGCTGCTCTTGGTTACAGTTTTGCCTGCTTTTGTAGAAATGATAGTTCGTAGGCACTGAGTCGATTGTTACTGCCACCATTTATTGTTGTAACTTCGTAGCCACCATTTATATATATGTAACTCTTTAGTTTTGTAATAGGTAAGTCTTGAGTTTTGGTTAAAGTTTTGATAATTGAAGAGAAGGAGGGTTAAAGATGATTACAGGGTGTGGATCTTGATTTATTATCTTCAAAGAAAATCTAAGTTGAGCGGCGTATGTATTACACAGGGACTTAATTTACTAAGTCTAGTCAGACCCCTCTTCTTATTTGATCTCTCCACTACCTGCTGGTTCTATGGCCAGCCTCTTTCTGAGCTATGATTCCTACATTCTCGTTTAGCAGGGGTCGTGTCACGTGGACTATACTGTTGTGAAGCTTCTAGAACACTGTATGTCTGTGTGTATGTACAGCTTCTTGTGCACGACCAGCATTCCTTCACTTAAGAGTTGCAAGGGTTGCTGACGCACTTCCTCTCTTACCCCCTGGCTTGGTGCTTCTATCTGTCTATCTACCTATCTATCTATCTATCTATCTATGAGTTGTATTATTATAATATGGAGACCTGACAATATAAGACGAGAGCACGCTATGAGTGCGTGACTTTTTGCCATCAGTTCCCGTTCCTTCCGCAGGTTAGTGATAAAACCCTTATATTCTCCCCCTCCGTTGTTTTCACATTGAGAGTTATGGAGGGTAGAATAATTAACAGTTGTGTTCAATAACAAAAATTCTTGTGTGACTCTACCCTCAGTTCCCATTCCATCCGCAGATCTTAAGACCAAGCAAGTTATAATCTGCCAGTCACGTACCATGTTTACAGACTTTTCATACCCCCCCCCATTCGGTGTGTTGGGCAAAAATCTAGATAACTGTACATTAACATAAGTCGGTGAGTTTTCTTTAATATAATGCATGAGGGGAGTAATGTAATCAGAGTGGATTTACTGGGATGAACTTGTGTTCTCATTCTAGGAAGATTTGTAAGCATTAAGTCAGGTCCTTTGAGTTTTACTGTTAACTGTACTGCGTGGTTATGAACAGGTCTCACCATTGAATTGAAATTTTATTATTGTAAAGGGCACAGAGTGTATTATTAAGAAAATGTCATTTCATATTGTTTAATATCGCCCCTCCCCGAGTCCGCCTGTGACCAAGGAGGACGACATCCGATGTAGCCCGCAGGTCATTCTGGTTAAAGTGATGTCAGAGGAAGTACTAATGGGAGAAGTGAGTAAAAAGAGTTTTAACATCTGCAATATCATTAAAATTAATGAAACATCCCAGTTCGGGGTTTCCAGCTACCCTTCTCTGATAAGCATGTAATGGGCGGCCCACAAGGTGTACTAGGGAGAAAAACAGACTCGTGAACCCGAGCCGACCTAAACATAACACTACCCTATTCATCCAAAACTTGATCCTAACTGTTTGGACACATATCAGGTAATTCATTAGTATCTACTTCGAAGTAAAGGGGATTAAATCACACCAAACAGTTCAGACTTTACACTAAAACAAGTTCGGTTCCTTAATGGCAGCCACGTTGGTAAGTTAACCCCTAAACCGCGGGGTTGTTTTTGCTTGACTTGCGTGTCTCGCGGGCATATTTGCGTTCCGACAGACTCTCTAAAAATATTTGCCAAAAATCAGTTATTAGTCCTAGAATATTAAAATTAAATATGCTTATGGCACATACCTCCAGCTTTCTCCTAGGATGTTTGTTGAGCCTTCGTTGAGTACCGTAAGACTTGTGGAGACCTCTGAAGTTGAGTAACAAATTCTCCACTTTACACTTCCCAACAACCCGTAATATGATTACCACAGCCTGATATTATCACTAGAAACACTATTCTATGATTCTCAAATAGTTTGGAATCCATACTCCAAAAAAAAAAAACACTGTGAAAGCCATGAAAATTACGAGCGCATATGACCTTCCCACTTGCGCTCATTCGCCGCTGGTGTTCTGTCGTTTATTATTCATAAAAACACTCACACTTTATATTTCTATTACTATATAACACCTATATATATCTACAGTCTTTATCCATAAGTTTCCCTCAGTAATAGTAGTTTATTGTCACTGTAGGCATTCAATTTCTCTTTCAGTAAAATACGTAGCATTCACTTTCTCGTCCTGTATACTAGTGTTGAGAATGAATCTGTCACTTTCACTTCCAATTTCATAACTCATAGTATTCATTCATGGTAGAGTGAAACTTTCACTTTCATTACTCCTAGTATATATACTGTACTCGTATTCATATATTGCTACTCATTTATATTTCTAATTACATTCTCTATTTTATTTACATTATTTACATTTCTATTTTATTTACACTGTGTTATGCATTGTCGGTTGCAGTAACTTATAAAACTGTTTTCCACTGTTCACTTATATTTACATTTATTGCTTTCACTTGCTGTTTACACATTATTTACATTTCCACTTGCACTGTTTTACTCACCAGAAAGATCGTAGTTGCCGTCTATCATTTTCATTGACAAATTAGCCAGTTGACGTTCCACAGCAGTCACTTAGCCCTTTACCCCTTTCCACACGAGGTTTAGTAGAGGGTAGAGGTCACAGGGCCCTTTGCATGGGGCTTAAAAGCAGCGGAATTGGACAGGCTCGAATCCGACGTGGTTTCACCTTGAAAGATGATAATAAACTGAATACAGTGTGGTGGCCTAGGGGGAGTGCAATGCTGCCAATGTCAGCGTGGTGACAGCTGCTAATATATACGCTATGAAATGATTGGCAGAAAATCTAGACAATACATAATAAATTAGGTAGTTCCAGGTGAATGTAAATATCACTTAGGCTTCTCCCTTCCTTTCTTATATATATATTTTTATTACGAGACTAGATTATACGGCATATTTCAAGGGGAAATAAACAGCAAAAATTAGTGAATGAGTGCATGTGAGGTGTTGTCAGGTGATAATTAGCCAGTTCCAGGTGCATGGCACCATCAGTGGAAAATTCCAGGGAAGATTTACTTAGCGCAGCACAGCCGGGCAGGCGAGAGGAGAGGGTAATGGAGGGGAGGTAGGGAGGGGAGTCAAGAACAGGGAGAAATGGCTAAATTGTCAACAATGGATGGGAGTACAGATGAGATTAGGAGTGCTGACTAGTGTTGGACACTAGCAGTACTGATGGATGATACAAGCCACCACTTGAAAGCCCGAGCAAATTCAAACTAACACAGAAACACAAAAGTGACGCCCCGCGGTATGATCCCTTGCTCCCAAGCGTCACGAAAGTGACGCCCCACAGTTAAGAGGTTAAAAGGAGTATTACAAGGTCAATACATGGGTGGCTTAGCCATAAGGAAGATCAAGCTACCACACCTCCCATCCCCCCCCATAACCTTTAATAAATCTCTTATCTGAGCACTGATAACTAAAATTGTTTCAGAACTTTCACTGTTTTACTTAGTTCCCATACCCCCTAAAGCTCGGATCACTACGCTGGTGGTCAGCGGTGGTATATAAATTATTTCTAGCAATACACTGGTGAACAGTGGCATTTATAATAATAATAAAAATTCACGGCATTACACTGGTGGCTAAAGTGGTGGGATAATAAGTATTCTCCGTAACCAAAGTACACTAGAGGCCCGCCTAACCCTGTTCGGGAAATAGTCCCAGGTATCATGCTTAAAGTATCCCTAGTGGGCAATAGCCAGATTCCTCGATCATTGGAGACTTTGAATGTAGAACTGAGAATATATTGAGCCCCTGGAGCAAGAGCAAAAAACATTTTTTTTTTTTTCACATAACCGAATGAACAGGGTGCTGCAATGGAAACATGATCTGTGTAAACTCTGGTTAGGAAGTAACGATATTGACCAAAATACAACTCCAGGTCCAGTAGTAAATGATATCAAGCAAGTAGTAAGGGCTATAGAGAGTAACTGTGAGGCCATAGTTTGCTTTTGCCTGATAGAACCTAGATGTTACTCAGGAATTTTCTGATTTCTACCACCAGCTACAGAACAGTTCAGAATGCTGTCAGTAACAAAATAAAGCATACGATGAGGAACCAAGTAATCCAGTTTAACACGGTATAACATGTGGAAGCTTTGGCAGAAGGGATACACTAGGCGGATGAAGGGAGAAGCAGGGTGGAGGATAAATTGCTGACTGTGATCAGGGGACACGTGGCAAGGCGGGATCCAGAAACTGAAGGTGAATGGGCATAAGCCATAAGTGACGGAAGATTCATATGACGAGTGCTGATTACCCCCATTATTGTCAAGTGTAATTTCCCCCTTCCTCTTTTCATTTTGAGTAGACATGGTACTATCAGGTATAGACCTAAGCCTGAGGAAATGGAGAATGAGCGAACAGTAAGGGATAGAATAGTGGGAGAACTTGAAGAGATGAAGGTGCCATTACCCCCTGCAAACCCTTTTCATCCATCACATTCAACCCTTCATTCGTTCACGAGATTGAAGGAGAACGATCTCACTAAGCCCCGGGAAAAATCCAATTCTGGAACTCCACCAGCTGCAAGGACTTGATGCAATGGCCCGATCAGAGATGTTCTTCGAACTAGTGGAGCAATGTGACCCTAACGATTTCACTCTTATGCAAATTCCTAAGAGTGGGGTCGGTTTGGAGTTAGCCATATTCATACTTAACCATCAAAGGAACTGTCGAGCAGACTCCTGGCTAACACTTAAACATCTCCTTAGGACAGAGTTTGCAATAGAGATCAGTGTCGATCGAGCATGGCAGGAGCTGGAGTCGATGAGCTATGATTGGGGAGAAACACCCCAGGCTTTCACCCATAGATTCGTTTGCCAACATGAAATAATCCCTAATGAGAAATTTCCTAATCGAGATTAATGGATAAAGAAGAAGCTGTGGTATGGCTTACCTTCTGCTTCACGTGAGAAATTGGAGGGATTTCTAGATGATGAGTACCCATTACGCAAATTCCTGGACTGTATTGAACATGAACGACAGTTACTAGAAGAGGGGCAGTCCCCTCAAATCAACGTGGTTCCAGTGAAGGATAGTAATAACAGGGAAAAAACCCGGCACACGTTCTACCACTTCGTTCCTGAAGACCCGGTCAGTAGTCAGAATATGGTGAAAACCAAGAATGAAACGGAAGAACTGAAAGCCCAAGTGCAGGAAGTAAAAACAAACTTAGAGCGTGTGAGTAAGAGACAAACGAGTGATCAAGGGAACCCCCGCAGAAAATATTGTAGTCACTGCCAAGCAACATCCCACACTTTGCCAGAGTGCTGGCGGAAACCCCCACCCAGTCACTATTTTGACTGTTGCAGACCCGGTTGTCATCAGGGAAACTGTGGGTGCCCTGGACATAAGCGGGAAGCCCCAACCTATGCTGGTTCCAACACTGACATCTCCCAGGACCCTAATCTGAGGACATGACTAGCCGGTGGTCATACCTCTCCCACCATTAGTATCACTGTCAATGGGAAGGTGGTAGAGGCACTAGTTGATACAGGCAGCAGTTACATGCTAATAAAGGAATTGACTGCCATGCAGGTAGGAGGAGAAATAAATTCACGGCGGAACCCTCCTCAACCACAAGGGGTCACAGGTGCACCTTTGAGAATTTTTGGAATGCTGTGGACTGAAATTGGGGTCAGTGATGAAAAACTCATAAATAGTAGTTCTCGGTAGTACCTAACTCGTACATCAATGCTGAGCTACTCCCTGGGTGTGACGTACTGAGTCAAGCCCCCCTTATTTGGGACGGCAAAAAGAGAGTCATAGTATGGGAAGGTTCCCCTTATGTAGTGAATCACATTCCTTGCCAGAAGAACCAAGTCAAAAGTGTAAAGGTGAACCCTGTAGTGGTCATGACTCCATTGCAAGTTTTCACTCAAATCAATCTCCTTGCGGTGGTACAGCTTAGTCCCTGTCAGTCCAAATTCGTGTCCATCCATGTAAGAGAAGACCCAGGTACTAATTTGATTGTCTACCACAAGCCAAATTCATTCATAACCGTAACCCCTATCTAGTTCAAGTAAGTTCAGAAAACACCATCTACCTACCAGTCACTAATGGCACTAAGCAGGAAAAGGCATATAAGAAGGGCATGATTGTTGGGTCTTACGAGAAAACTGACAACCCTTCCTGTAAAATTAATGCCACCACCCAAATCCATAATGACTTGCTGCCACAAAATGATCAAGTGAGAGAGAGCGGGATGCGTGAACAATGGTTAAAAGAACTCAGTCGAGAGACAAAGTGGCAATATCTCACCAAGGCTCAATGTGAAGACCTGTCAGAGTTAATAGTCATGACCCCCTTTTCATCCTTGACGAGAAGGAATTAGGATCCATTAGTGGCTCTCCCGTGCACATTAAAGTGAGTGATCCCCAGCCCATCGTGGACCAATGTATCGTTACCCTGAGCAGGCCAAGCAGATCATTTCGGATATGCTCAAAGACGTGGAAGACCGGGAGATCATAGAACGATCAACAGCGACCTGGTTGTCACCGATAGTGCTCGTGAATAAACCTGATGGTAATAAGCGGATGTGTTTGGACTACCGGCACATCAACAAACATCTCGCCACTGATATTTATCTCCTTCCTCAGTTGGAAGAATTAGCTGAACAAGCGGTGGGTCATCAATGCTATGTCACCCTTAATATGCAAGAAGCTTACTTCTAAATCATGCTAGATGAAGAGAGCCGCGACCTCACCACTTTTAGCAATGGAGTTACTTTGTATAGATTCAGACGACCCCCATTTGGACTTAACTGCTCCCCTGCGATCTTTTCCAGGAGGATGGCTTCAGTACTGGCACCACTCCTACAGAAAGGATGAGTCAGAAATTATTTGAATGACTTGATTCTCTGGGCTCCAGACTTTCCTACTTTACTAAATCGCCTGAGGCAACTTTTTCAGTTACGTGCTGAAAATGACGTAAAACTGAATATTAGTAAGTGCACATTTGGTCTTAAACAGGTTACCTTTCTGGATCATAAAATCACAGGGGACGGAAGTAAACCCGACCCAAAGAACGTAGAAGTGATGGCGAAGATGAAAGCACCCACTGCAGTGAAAGAAGTTCATCGTTTCCTAGGCATGTGTGGTTTTTATAGAAAGCATATCCCTTCTTTTGCTAAAATTGCTGTGCCTCTCACCAACCTAACTAAATCTAGAGTAACGTTTAACTGGATGGACAAATGCCAGAAAGCCTTTGAACACCTAAAGTCTTGCCTCATCAATACTCCTGTCTTGGTTAAAGCTCAGGCAAAACAACAATTCATACTCAATACAGACGCCAGTAACACTCACGTTGGCGGAGTCCTGAGCCAGATTCAATCAGATGGTACCAACAAACTGATCGGGTATTTCTCTAAAAAGTTAAACCCCTGTGAGACTTGATATTCGATGACAGATAAAGAGGCCCTAGGTGTAGTTCTTGCGTGTCATAACTTCCATCATTATCTGTGGGGTGCCCGTTTTACTGTGATTACTGATCGCCAACCTCTGACGAGTATATTCAAACGGAAGACTAAATCGCCTCGATTAACCAGTGGATCCTAGAAATGCGAGAATATAGCTATTACATCCAGTACCTCAAGGGTAAGAGCAATTTTATAGCAGACCAGTTGTCACGCCCAGTTCGAGTAGTAGTCCATCCCCCTGAAGTCACCTGGCTCGGATTAGAACGAGAACAAATGAAGGCCCGTCAAAGAAAAGAACTTGTGTGGGAAGAACTAGCGTGATACCTCGAAGGTGGAGTAGTTTCGACCAAACGACTGCCCAAAGCTACTTTAGATGAATTTGTTCTCGTTGATAAAGTGTTATTTTTGTGACAGAGAAGGTAGATGGAAGCCTACATTACAGTCTCATAGTCTCTCAAATGTTGGTTAAACAAGCACTTCAGCACGCACATGAATTGTCAGGTCATCTCGGGCAAAAGAAAACGATCAAGAAAGCAGAAGAGTTATAATATTGGCAGAATCTCAAAGTTGATGTATGTGAATATGTTAAAAAGTGAATAACTTGCCAAAGATTGAAAGGGGACACTGGATTGCAGCAACAGTGGAAAGAATTGTCTCCAGTGAATAAGCCATTGGAGATGATTGGAATAGATCTTACTGATATGGTTGCTGGAACCCCGGGTTACCGAAATGTCCTTACAGTAGTAGACCATTACAATCTTTTTATTAGGTTCTTCCCCCTGACAACCTAACACACCACACGGATAATAGACAAACTGTGGCAATATGTGGCAGATTACGGGTCACCTTGCAGTATTGTCCAGGATAATGGAGGCGAGTTCACCAGTAAAGACTTTCAGAAGTTCTGCCAGCAACATCAAATCACTCTATACTACATGACCCCTTACCATCCTCAAGGCAACGGGGTCACAGAGAAGATGCATCGTACCCTCAAATCTGTGCTCTCTGCCTTATTTCAAGGACACCCCCTTCGATGGCCCCAGGTGCTCCAACCATGTCAGATTGTCATGAACCAACCTATTCACACCTCAGCAGGACAACAGCCATACTTCGTGTTCTTCTCCCGCCATCCTCCCAGACTGGAGAATGCACGACTTCCCTCGATCGAAGGCAAAAAAAGATGAGTTAGCCAATGCGCACACTCATATCGGGGAAACGCACCAGAAGATGGCACGCCGGTACCGAGACGTAGCGAATCGGAGAAGGAAGAATCAGACAGTCAGTGTGAGAAGCTTAGTGCGTCAAGAAGGAAACAGTGGTGCCAGATACATGTCGGAAGTTAAATGTGAAGTGGGATGGTTCTTATCGTGTAGTGGAAGTGTTGTTGGACGAAAGCGTTATATAATGGAGAATGATTTTATTGGAAAACGATTACAGAGAGCTGCCAGGTAGGTGAAACCTTATTGTGGTGGCAAAGAGTGGCTGTTGGAACCCATAGAAAGTGCCTTTATACCTGACCTGCTGGATGTGCAATTGCCACCCCATGAAAGACGGCCTCCCCACCGACTCATTGAGGAATGTTAAGTCTGTGAAGGTTAAAGAGTGTAACGGTTTATGCGAGGGATAAGGAAGTGTGTGTGGGTCAGACTGGCTGACAATTGACTGCGAAAAGTTATAGTTTCAGGGAGAGAAAGAGGTTGAGATGAGCTCAGCCCAGTTTAGTGGGGATATTACGAGAACTTTACTTCGTGGGGCAGCGCATGCCTACCCCTCACATTACAGTTAACACATCCTAGCGTGTGGTCGTGGCTTCAGGACCTGTCAAGCACTCGTCAGTCACTAGGTGGAAGACTGGGAATGCAAGCATCGAATGGAAGAAGTGTGAGCGAGGCTGAGTGACAGTGAGTATGAATGGGATGCGCCTCTGGGACGATCTTGGCAACGAGAGTATGAGTCCACCCAGCTGAGTGACTATGCCATTACCCAGGCAGGAGGTTGACTGGGGTGTCTGTTCTCCACTGGATATTTCTTTTTGTGTGGTAAATTCATTGGTGACATGAAGCGACCCCCAGGGGTACAAGGTGTACTATGTGGACCGACAGGTACCGCTTATTGTGGGGAGAGTGTTAAAAGAAGATGTGTTCAAAAAGGGGACTCGCAGTCAAGTCAGTAAGTCTGTCCCGCTCACAAAAGCATCCTTGGAACGTGTATTAGTGCTTGTTTTAAGAAGACTCCGATGGTAAAAATTTGTTTCCTGGAGGAAGGACCCGTGTAGTGCCAGTAAGTTAGGTTAAGATATTAGTATAATCTAGACATAAGATAGGTGTAATTTAGTAATTAAGAACAAGTTAGTATAATTGTGAATAAGTGTGATCTAGTATAAGTGTAATATTAGTATAGTATATGTGTGATTTTTTTTAATTGTAGAAAAAAGTTAGGAGGTGGATAACTATGTATTATGTAAGTCGCATTAGGTGTTACATCAGCCGACCACACTTCCTCTCTCTCCTTCCCTCCCCCCCATCTCCATAAAAGACGCTGATAGCAGAGTTTCGAATTGAGTAAATTCAAAGATATCTTTCAGTCCTAATCCATTCTAGTGATAGAAATACTAACTGAGAAAGTGCCAGAAGGGGAGAAGCAGTTCATAATATCCTATGTATTGTTAATCTCAAAATATCGATCATTGTGCGCATTAATAAACCAAGTGTAACCGACAAAATAACGGCCGAACGTCATGACAAAAACTTAATATCAAGTGATGAGATCATTATCGATAATACTCAAATTTCCACCATCGTCGTATAATCTTTGTGAGACACTCTAAGCTCTATGAAGGTCAATCCGAAAATGAGTGATACAAGACATACTTATTAAGTAATAACTGTAAGCAGAAGTTGACATCCTCGGATACAATCGGACCGGTATCCCAGCTTATATAAGACGAGAGCACGCTATGAGCACTATGGGTGTATAAGTCTCTTATTCGATCAAAGCTAGACTATGGCGCACAGGTGTTTGGCTCGGCATCCGATGCCACGCTGAAACGATTGGATGTGTTGCAGAATAAATGTTTGCAAATGTGTCTTGGAGCCATCCAGTGTGCCCGTGTGGCTCGTATGGAAGTGGAGGCGAATGTGCCTCCAATCCGTATTCGCCTTGACCTCCTGGCCTTATCTTATGGCATACGAACAACAAGAAAAAGAAATATCGGCAATGTGGCCTGTACCCCCCTGCGTCAATACCACCATCTTATGCGGGTTGTGCGTCGGTCACTTGCTGTTCACCTCCACTTACTGACTCAGGAGCTTGGTGTGGACCTCAGTGACTGACAAATTGGTGTAAAAAAATATAGCGCCTTAACAGCCACCCGGTTTTACCATGGATGTATCATGGCTCCCAGCACCAAAGGCCAAGGCGCCGGAGGCGGAGGTCCACCACTTGTTTTGTAACATCATCGTTCGTCACTTGGGGTCCCACGAATTGTACATCGACGGATCCAAGTCGAGTGAATGTATGGGAGCTAGAGTATGGTCGACCGAATGTACCCTCAGGTATTGGCTGCCAACTCATACATCTGTGTTTACCTCTGAACTTTTTGTTATTGACAAAGCCATAGACTATGCTCTCAATTCTAGGCATGACTCATTTGTCATATTTTCAGACTCGAAATCCGCCCTTCAGGCGATTGCTTCTTTCACTACGGATTCTAGTGAGATCCAGGACCGCATTGTTAATAAACTGCATTCATGCAACAAGTCCTTCACGTTGATCTGGGAGCCTGGTCATAGTAGTATCTCCGGCAATGAGCAGGCTGACTTCCTTGCAAAGTCGGCTGTAGAGCTCGAGGAGACTTGGGACGTTCCTCGTGATCTACGGTCGAGTCTCTCTCTCGGAAAGAAATCAATAAATCTTCCGCGGCAAGATCAGTGGACCAGACTAAATATTCCAACGTGAAAGCCGTACCGGGGTGACTAGTACTTTGCCAACCGTCCCAGTCGCCAGGAAGAAATAGTGTTGGCTCGTTTGCGGCTTAATGCCACCATCCTAACACACATGAAACCTTATACGTAAAGACAATTCCCACCGCAATGTGACATCCGTGATGCGGTGTTATCTATCAGTCATATCATCCTGTGCTATCGGCGATTTATTCGTGAAAGGGCTTCATTTATATATTACCTTGGCGCAGTAGATGTCCCCTTCACCCTTTCCACCATCCTGGGTGATGGGGACATTGTTATGACTGATAAATTGATGGCTTTCTGAGAGAGACCGGACTAATCAGAGTGATGTGACGTTTTTACTTTATGGTTATGGTTTTTATTGACTGTAAATATGTATATATATTGTACTATTAATTAGGGTTGACGTTGACATATTTCAAATAGTTCCTCGTTCCCACTGATCTGTTTCTAATACAGATGTCCCCTACATTAAGCCTCATTCCTCGCCTGACAGTCACCAGCTGATGAGTGCAAGTGTGCAACATAGAAAAGTATTGGTCACTTACAGTCGATGGTGGTCTCTTGGGCGAGGTACTTCTCTTTTTTGTACAAATTATGTAAATACATTATACCAACTTGTTCAAGTTGTGCTAATTAGGGCCGACAGCTGACGTATATGGAAATGTTCCTGACTCGTCTGGTTCCCTGAGATTTATTGATGTCCCCTATATTAGGTTGTGCCTCGACTGACTGTCAGCAGGTGATGAGTGCAGGTATGTAATGTAGAAAGGCATTACATATCTGCAGTCGATGGTGTTCTGTTCGTCGAGGAATTTTTACCATTAGTGTAGGTCTAGCTATTTATCTCTGTAGGATTTAGTAAAGGTTAGCGATTTGTGTGTTAGGTGATTAGTTTTAGGGTTTTTAGATTAGGTTTTTCTTTATAAGTCATATAAGGACTAAAAAATATAAAACCAAGAAAAAATTAGAAAAATAAAAATACAAAAAATAAATAAAATAAAAATTTTTATATACATATGTATGTGTGCATGAAAGTGTGTCTGTACAATGCATGGAAGTGTGTGTGTGTGTGTGTGTGTGTGTGTGTGTGTGTGTGTGTGTGTGTGTGTGTACTGAGTGGTTATGAACAGGTCTCACCATTGAATTGAAATTTTATTGTTGTAAAGGGCACAGAGTGTATTATTAAGAAAATGTCATTTCATATTGTTTAATATCGCCCCTCCCCGAGTCCGCCTGTGACCAAGGAGGACGACATCCGATGTAGCCCGCAGGTCATTCTGGTTAAAGTGATGTCAGAGGAAGTACTAACGGGAGAAGTGAGTAAAAAGAGTTTTAACATCTGTAATATCATTAAAATTAATGAAACATCCCAGTTCGGGGTTTCCAACTACCCTTCTCTGATAAGCATGTAATGGGCGGCCCACATGGTGTACTTGGGAGAAAAACAGACTCTTGAACCCCAGCCAACCTAAACATCACACTTCCCTATTCATCCAAAAAATTGATCCTAACTGTTTGGACACATATCAGGTAATTCATTAGTATCTACTTCGAAGTACAGGGGATTGAATCACACCAAACAGTTCGGACTTTACATTAAAACAAGCTCGGTTCCTTAATGGCAGCCACGTTGGTAAGTTAAAAAGAAGTATTACAAGGTCATTACATGGGTGACTTAGCCATAAGGAAGATCACGCTACCACACCTCCCATCCCCCCCATAACCTTTAATAAATCCCTTATCTGAGCACTGGCGCGGGGGACCTCACCTGTTCTGACCATTTGCGGACCACGGTAAGCACTTTCTTTGTGATTTTCCTTTGTTTCTCAACAGAAGCGAAAGTTTTAGCCCAAAATTTTTTTTTTTCAAAAGTGGTTGGGACTGCGGGGTGTGAGAGGTGCCAAAGTGGTCGGGACGAGACGGGTTAAAGAGGTTACATTTCTGGGTCAGAAAATCACAGGGGACGGAAGTAAACCCGACCCGAAGAACGTAGAAGTGATCGCGAAGATGAAAGCACCCACTGCAGTGAAAGAAGTTCATCGTTTCCTAGGCATGTGTGGTTTTTATAGAAAGCATATCCCCTCTTTTGCTAAAATTGCTGTGCCTCTCACCAACCTAACTAAATCTCGAGTAACGTTTATCTGGATGGACAAATGCCAGAAAGCCTTTGAACACCTAAAGTCTTGCCTCATCAATACTCCTGTCTTGGTTAAAGCTCAGGTAAAACAACCATTCATACTCAATACAGACGCCAGTAACACTCACATTGGCGGAGTCCTGAGCCAGATTTAATCAGATGGTACCAACAAACTGATCGGGTATTTCTCTAAAAAGTTAAACCCCTGTGAGACTCGATATTCGATGACAGATAAAGAGGCCCTAGGTGTAGTTCTTGCGTGTCGTAACTTCCATCATTATCTGTGGGGTGCCCGTTTTACTGTGGTTACTGATCGCCAACCTCTCACGAGTATATTCAAACGGAAGACTAAATCGCCTCGAATGAACCGGTGGATCCTAGAAATGCGAGAATATAGCTATTACATCCAGTACCTCAAGGGTAAGAGCAATTTTATAGCAGACCAGTTGTCACGCCCAGTTCGAGTAGTAGTCCATCCCCCTGAAGTCACCTGGCTCGGGTTAGAACGAGAACAAATGAAGGCCCGTCAAAGAGAAGAACTTGTGTGGGAAGAACTAGCGTGATACCTCGAAGGTGGAGTAGTTTCGACCAAACGACTGCCCAAAGCTACTTTAGATGAATTTGCTCTCGTTGATGAAGTGTTATATTTTGTGAAAGAGAAGGTAGATGGAAGCCTACATTACAGTCTCATAGTCTCTCAAATGTTGGTTAAACAAGCACTTCAGCACGCACATGAATTGTCAGGTCATCTCGGGCAAAAGAAAACGATCAAGAAAGCAGAAGAGTTATAATATTGGCAGAATCTCAAAGTTGATGTATGTGAATATGTTAAAAAGTGAATAACTTACCAAAGATTGAAAGGGGACACTGGATTGCAGCAACAGTGGAAAGAATTGCCTCCAGTGAATAAGCCACTGGAGATGATTGGAATAGATCTTACTGATATGGTTGCTGGAACCCCGGGTTACCGAAATGTCCTTACAGTAGTAGACCATTACAATCGTTTTATTAGGTTCTTCCCCTGACAACCTAACACACCACACGGATAATAGACAAACTGTGGCAATATGTGGCAGATTACGGGTCACCTCGCAGTATTGTCCAGGATAATGGAGGCGAGTTCATCAGTAAAGACTTTCAGAAGTTCTGCCAGCAACATCAAATCACTCTATACTACATGACCCCTTACCATCCTCAAGGCAACGGTGTCACAGAGAGGATGCATCGTACCCTCAAATCTGTGCTCTCTGCCTTATGTCAAGGACACCCCCTTCGATGGCCCCAGCTGCACCAACCATGTCAGATTGTCATGAACCAACCTATTCACACCTCAACAGGACAACAGCCATACTTCGTGTTCTTCTCCCGCCATCCTCCCAGACTGGAGAATGCACGACTTCCCTCGATCGAAGGCAAAAAGAGATGAGTTAGCCAATGCTCACACTCATATCGGGGAAACGCACCAGAAGATGGCACGCCGGTACCGAGACGTAGCGAATCGGAGAAGGAAGAATCAGACTGTCAGTGTGAGAAGCTTAGTGCGTCAAGAAGGAAACAGTGGTGCCAGATACATGGCGGAAGTTAAATGTGAAGTGGGATGGTTCTTATCGTGTAGTGGAAGTGTTGTTGGATGGAAGCGTTATATAATGGAGAATGATTTTATTGGAAAACGATTACAGAGAGCTGCCAGGTAGGTGAAACCTTATTGTGGTGGCAAAGAGTGGCTGTTGGAACCCATAGAAAGTGCCTTTATACCTGACCTGCTGGATGTGCAATTGCCACCCCATGAAAGACGGCCTTCCCACCGACTCATTGAGGAATGTAAAGTCTGTGAAGTTTAAAGAGTGTAACGGTTTATGCGAGGGATAAGGAAGTGTGTGCGGGTCAGACTGGCTGACAATTGACTGCGAAAAGTTATAGTTTCCGGGAGAGAAAGAGGTTGAGATGAGCTCAGCCCAGTTTAGTGGGGATATTACGAGAACTTTACTTCGTGGGGCAGCGCATGCCTACCCCTCACATTACAGTTAACACATCCTAGCGTGTGGTCGTGGCTTCAGGACCTGTCAAGCACTCGTCAGTCACTAGGTGGAAGACTGGGAATGCAAGCATCGAATGGAAGAAGTGTGAGCGAGGCTGAGTGACAGTGAGTATGAATGGGATGCGCCTCTGGGACGATCTTGGCAACGAGAGTATTAGTCCACCCAGCTGAGTGACTATCCCATTACCCAGGCAGGAGGTTGACTGGGGTGTCTCTTCTCCACTGGATATTTCTTTTTGTGTGGTAAATTCATTGGTGACATGAAGCGACCCCCAGGGGTACACGGTGTACTATGTGGACCGACAGGTACCGCTTATTGTGGGGAGAGTGTTAAAAGAAGATGTGTTCAAAAAGGGGACTCGCAGTCAAGTCAGTAAGTCTGTCCCGCTCACAAAAGCATCCTTGGAACGTGTATTAGTGCTTGTTTTAAGAAGACTCCGATGGTAAAAATTTGTTTCCTGGAGGAAGGACCCGTGTAGTGCCAGTAAGTTAGGTTAAGATATTAGTATAATCTAGACATAAGATAGGTGTAATTTAATAATTAAGAACAAGATAGTATAATTGTGAATAAGTGTGATCTAGTATAAGTGTAATATTAGTATAGTATATGTGTGATTTTTTTTTATTGTAGAAAAAAGTTAGGAGGTAGACAACTATGTATTATGTAAGTCGCATTAGGTGTTACATCAGCCGACCACACTTCCTCTCTCTCCTTCCCTCCCACCCATCTCCATAAAAGACGCTGATAGCAGAGTTTGGCGAACATTTAAATTAGTTGAGTCTTCCTAATCTTCCAATTGAGTAAATTCAAAGATATCTTTCAGTCCTAATCCATTATAGTGATAGAAATACTAACTGAGAAAGTGCCAGAAGGGGAGAAGCAGTTCATAATATCCTATGTATTGTTGCTCTCAAAATATCGATCATTGTGCGCATTAATAAACCAAGTGTAACCGACAAAATAACGTCCGAACGTCATGACAAAAACTTAATATCAAGTGATGAGATCATTATCGATAATACTCAAATTTTCACCATCGTCGTATAATCTTTGTGAGACACTCTAAGCTCTATGAAGGTCAATCCGAAAATGAGTGATACAAGACATACTTATTAAGTAATAACTGTAACCAGAAGTTGACATCCTCGGATACAATCGGACCGGTATCCCAGCTTATGTAAGACGAGAGCACGCTATGAGCGCTAATGGTGTATAAGTCTCTTATTCGATCAAAGCTAGACTATGGCGCACAGTTGTTTGGCTCGGCATCCGATGCCACGCTGAAACGATTGGATGTGTTGCAGAGTAAATGTTTGCAAATGTGTCTTGGAGCCATCCAGTGTGCCCGTGTGGCTCGTATGGAAGTGGAGGCGAATGTGCCTCCCCTCCGTATTCGCCTTGACCTCCTGGCCTTATCCTATGGCATACGAACATCAAGAAAAAAAAATATCGGCAATATGGCTTGTACCCCCCTGCGTCAATACCACCATCTTATGCGGGGGGTGCGTCGGTCACTTGCTGTTCGCCTCCACTTACTGACTCAGGAGCTTCGTGTGGACCTCAGTGACTGACAAATTGGTGTTAAAAAATATAGCGCCTTTGGAGCCACCCAGCTTTACCATGGATGTATCATGGCTCCCAGCACCAAAGGCTAAGGTGCCGGAGGCGGAGGTCCACCACTTGTTTTGTAACATCATCGTTCGTCACTTGGGGTCCCACGAATTGTACATCGACGGATCCAAGTCGAGTGAATGTATGGTAGCTAGAGTATGGTCGACTGAATGTGCCCTCAGGTATTGGCTGCCAACTCATACATCTGTGTTTACCTCTGAACTTTTTGTTATTGACAAAGCCATAGACTATGCTCTCAATTCTAGGCATGACTCATTTGTCATATTTTCAGACTCAAAATTAGCCCTTCAGGCGATTGCTTCTTTCACTACGGATTCTAGTGAGATCCAGGACCGCATTGTTAATAAACTGCATTCATGCAACAAGTCCTTCACGTTGATCTGGGTGAATGGTCATAGTCGTATCTACGGCAATGAGCAGGCTGACTTCCTTGCAAAGTCGACTGTAGAACTCGAGGAGACTTGGGACGTTCCTCGTGATCTACGGTCGAGTCTCTCTCTCGGAAAGAAATCAATAATTCTTCTGCGGCAAGATCAGTGGACCAGACTAAATATTCCAACGTGAAAGCCGTACCTGGGCGACTGGGACTCTGCCAACCGTCCCAGTCGCCAGGAAGAAAAAATGTTGGCTCGTTTGCGGCTTAATGCCACCATCCTAACACACATGAAACCTTATACGTAAAGACAATTCCCACCGCAATGTGACATCCGTGATGCGGTGTTATCTATCAGTCATATCATCCTGTGCTATCGGCGATTTATTCGTGAAAGGGCTTCATTTATAAATTACTGTGGCGCAGTAGATGTCCCCTTCACCCTTTCCACCATCCTGGGTGATGGGGACATTGTTATGACTGATAAATTGATGGCTTTCTGAGAGAGACCGGAATAATCAGAGTGAGGTGACGTTTTTACTGTATGGTTATGGTTTTTATTGACTGTAAATATGTATATATATTGTACTATTAATTAGGGATGACAGTTGACATATTTCAAATAGTTCCTCGTTCCCACTGATCTGTTTCTAATATAGATGTCCCCTACATTAAGCCTCATTCCTCGCCTGACAGTCACCAGCTGATGAGTGCAAGTGTGCAACATAGAAAAGTATTGGTCACTTACAGTCGATGGTGGTCTCTCGGGCGAGGTACTTCTCTTTTTTGTACAAATTATGTAAATACATTATACCAACTTGTTCAAGTTGTGCTAATTAGGGCCGACAGCTGACATATATGGAAATGTTCCTGACTCGTCTGGTTCCCTGACATATATTGATGTCCCCTATATTAGGTTGTGCCTCGACTGACTGTCAGCAGGTGATGAGTGCAGGTATGTAATGTAGAAAGGCATTACATATCTGCAGTCGATGGTGTTCTGTTCGTCGAGGAATTTTTACCATTAGTGTAGGTCTAGCTATTTATCTCTGTAGGATTTAGTAAAGGTTAGCGATTTGTGTGTTAGGTGATTAGTTTTAGGGTTTTTAGATTAGGTTTTTCTTTATAAGTCATATAAGGACTAAAAAATATAAAACCAAGAAAAAATTAGAAAAATAAAAATACAAAAAATAAATAAAATAAAAATTTTTATATACATATGTATGTGTGCATGAAAGTGTGTCTGTACAATGCATGGAAGTGTGTGTGTGTGTGTGTGTGTGTGTGTGTGTGTGTGTGTGTGTGTGTGTACTGAGTGGTTATGAACAGGTCTCACCATTGAATTGAAATTTTATTGTTGTAAAGGGCACAGAGTGTATTATTAAGAAAATGTCATTTCATATTGTTTAATATCGCCCCTCCCCGAGTCCGCCTGTGACCAAGGAGGACGACATCCGATGTAGCCCGCAGGTCATTCTGGTTAAAGTGATGTCAGAGGAAGTACTAACGGGAGAAGTGAGTAAAAAGAGTTTTAACATCTGTAATATCATTAAAATTAATGAAACATCCCAGTTCGGGGTTTCCAACTACCCTTCTCTGATAAGCATGTAATGGGCGGCCCGCACGGTGTACTTGGGAGAAAAACAGACTCTTGAACCCCAGCCAACCTAAACATCACACTTCCCTATTCATCCAAAAAATTGATCCTAACTGTTTGGACACATATCAGGTAATTCAATAGTATCTACTTCGAAGTACAGGGGACTGAATCACACCAAACAGTTCGGACTTTACATTAAAACAAGCTCGGTTCCTTAATGGCAGCCACGTTGGTAAGTTATATAAAAGGAGTATTACAAGGTCATTACATGGGTGACTTATCCATAAGGAAGATCATGCTACCACTCCTCCCATCCCCCCCATAACCTTTAATAAATCCCTTATCTGAGCACTGGCGCGGGGGACCTCACCTGTTCTGACCATTTGCGGACCACGGTAAGCACTTTCTTTGTGATTTTCCTTTGTTTCTCAACAGAAGCAGAAGTTTTAGCCAAAATTTTTTTTTTTTCAAAAGTGGTTGGGACTGTGGGGTGTCAGAGTTGCCAAAGTGGTCGGGACGTGACGGGTTAAAGAGGTTACCTTTCTGGGTCACAAAATCACAGGGGACGGAAGTAAACCCGACCCAAAGAACGTAGAAGTGATCGTGAAGATGAAAGCACCCACTGCAGTGAAAGAAGTTCATCGTTTCCTAGGCATGTGTGGTTTTTATAGAAAGCATATCCCCTCTTTTGCTAAAATTGCTGTGCCTCTCACCAACCTAACTAAATCTCGAGTAACGTTTATCTGGATGGACAAATGCCAGAAAGCCTTTGAACACCTAAAGTCTTGCCTCATCAATACTCCTGTCTTGGTTAAAGCTCAGGTAAAACAACCATTCATACTCAATACAGACGCCAGTAACACTCACATTGGCGGAGTCCTGAGCCAGATTTAATCAGATGGTACCAACAAACTGATCGGGTATTTCTCTAAAAAGTTAAACCCCTGTGAGACTCGATATTCGATGACAGATAAAGAGGCCCTAGGTGTAGTTCTTGCGTGTCGTAACTTCCATCATTATCTGTGGGGTGCCCGTTTTACTGTGGTTACTGATCGCCAACCTCTCACGAGTATATTCAAACGGAAGACTAAATCGCCTCGAATGAACCGGTGGATCCTAGAAATGCGAGAATATAGCTATTACATCCAGTACCTCAAGGGTAAGAGCAATTTTATAGCAGACCAGTTGTCACGCCCAGTTCGAGTAGTAGTCCATCCCCCTGAAGTCACCTGGCTCGGGTTAGAACGAGAACAAATGAAGGCCCGTCAAAGAGAAGAACTTGTGTGGGAAGAACTAGCGTGATACCTCGAAGGTGGAGTAGTTTCGACCAAACGACTGCCCAAAGCTACTTTAGATGAATTTGCTCTCGTTGATAAAGTGTTATATTTTGTGAAAGAGAAGGTAGATGGAAGCCTACATTACAGTCTCATAGTCTCTCAAATGTTGGTTAAACAAGCACTTCAGCACGCACATGAATTGTCAGGTCATCTCGGGCAAAAGAAAACGATCAAGAAAGCAGAAGAGTTATAATATTGGCAGAATCTCAAAGTTGATGTATGTGAATATGTTAAAAAGTGAATAACTTACCAAAGATTGAAAGGGGACACTGGATTGCAGCAACAGTGGAAAGAATTGCCTCCAGTGAATAAGCCACTGGAGATGATTGGAATAGATCTTACTGATATGGTTGCTGGAACCCCGGGTTACCGAAATGTCCTTACAGTAGTAGACCATTACAATCGTTTTATTAGGTTCTTCCCCTGACAACCTAACACACCACACGGATAATAGACAAACTGTGGCAATATGTGGCAGATTACGGGTCACCTCGCAGTATTGTCCAGGATAATGGAGGCGAGTTCATCAGTAAAGACTTTCAGAAGTTCTGCCAGCAACATCAAATCACTCTATACTACATGACCCCTTACCATCCTCAAGGCAACGGTGTCACAGAGAGGATGCATCGTACCCTCAAATCTGTGCTCTCTGCCTTATGTCAAGGACACCCCCTTCGATGGCCCCAGCTGCACCAACCATGTCAGATTGTCATGAACCAACCTATTCACACCTCAACAGGACAACAGCCATACTTCGTGTTCTTCTCCCGCCATCCTCCCAGACTGGAGAATGCACGACTTCCCTCGATCGAAGGCAAAAAGAGATGAGTTAGCCAATGCTCACACTCATATCGGGGAAACGCACCAGAAGATGGCACGCCGGTACCGAGACGTAGCGAATCGGAGAAGGAAGAATCAGACTGTCAGTGTGAGAAGCTTAGTGCGTCAAGAAGGAAACAGTGGTGCCAGATACATGGCGGAAGTTAAATGTGAAGTGGGATGGTTCTTATCGTGTAGTGGAAGTGTTGTTGGATGGAAGCGTTATATAATGGAGAATGATTTTATTGGAAAACGATTACAGAGAGCTGCCAGGTAGGTGAAACCTTATTGTGGTGGCAAAGAGTGGCTGTTGGAACCCATAGAAAGTGCCTTTATACCTGACCTGCTGGATGTGCAATTGCCACCCCATGAAAGACGGCCTCCCCACCGACTCATTGAGGAATGTTAAGTCTGTGAAGGTTAAAGAGTGTAACGGTTTATGCGAGGGATAAGGAAGTGTGTGCGGGTCAGACTGGCTGACAATTGACTGCGAAGAGTTATAGTTTCAGGGAGAGAAAGAGGTTGAGATGAGCTCAGCCCAGTTTAGTGGGGATATTACGAGAACTTTACTTCGTGGGGCAGTGCATGCCTACCCCTCACATTACAGTTAACACATCCTAGCATGTGGTCGTGACTTCAGGACCTGTCAAGCACTCGTCAGTCACTGGGTGGAAGGCTGGGAATGCAAGCATCGAATGGAAGAAGTGTGAGCGAGGCTGAGTGACAGTGAGTATGAATGGGATGCGCTCCTGGGACGATCTTGGCAACGAGAGTATTAGTCCACCCAGCTGAGTGACTATCCCATTACCCAGGCAGGAGGTTGACTGGGGTGTCTCTTCTCCACTGGATATTTCTTTTTGTGTGGTAAATTCATTGGTGACATGAAGCGACCCCCAGGGGTACACGGTGTACTATGTGGACCGACAGGTACCGCTTATTGTGGGGAGAGTGTTAAAAGAAGATGTGTTCAAAAAGGGGACTCGCAGTCAAGTCAGTAAGTCTGTCCCGCTCACAAAAGCATCCTTGGAACGTGTATTAGTGCTTGTTTTAAGAAGACTCCGATGGTAAAAATTTGTTTCCTGGAGGAAGGACCCGTGTAGTGCCAGTAAGTTAGGTTAAGATATTAGTATAATCTAGACATAAGATAGGTGTAATTTAGTAATTAAGAACAAGTTAGTATAATTGTGAATAAGTGTGATCTAGTATAAGTGTAATATTAGTATAGTATATGTGTGATTTTTTTTTATTGTAGAAAAAAGTTAGGAGGTGGACAACTATGTATTATGTAAGTCGCATTAGGTGTTACATCAGCCGACCACACTTCCTCTCTCTCCTTCCCTCCCACCCATCTCCATAAAAGACGCTGATAGCAGAGTTTGGCGAACATTTAAATTAGTTGAGTCTTCCTAATCTTCCAATTGAGTAAATTCAAAGATATCTTTCAGTCCTAATCCATTATAGTGATAGAAATACTAACTGAGAAAGTGCCAGAAGGGGAGAAGCAGTTCATAATATCCTATGTATTGTTGCTCTCAAAATATCGATCATTGTGCGCATTAATAAACCAAGTGTAACCGACAAAATAACGTCCGAACGTCATGACAAAAACTTAATATCAAGTGATGAGATCATTATCGATAATACTCAAATTTTCACCATCGTCGTATAATCTTTGTGAGACACTCTAAGCTCTATGAAGGTCAATCCGAAAATGAGTGATACAAGACATACTTATTAAGTAATAACTGTAACCAGAAGTTGACATCCTCGGATACAATCGGACCGGTATCCCAGCTTATGTAAGACGAGAGCACGCTATGAGCGCTAATGGTGTATAAGTCTCTTATTCGATCAAAGCTAGACTATGGCGCACAGTTGTTTGGCTCGGCATCCGATGCCACGCTGAAACGATTGGATGTGTTGCAGAGTAAATGTTTGCAAATGTGTCTTGGAGCCATCCAGTGTGCCCGTGTAGCTCGTATGGAAGTGGAGGCGAATGTGCCTCCCCTCTGTATTCGCCGTGACCACCTGGCCTTATCCTATGGCATACGAACATCAAGAAAAAGAAATATCGACAATGTGGCCTGTACCCCCCTGCGTCAATACCACCATCTTATGCGGGGGGTGCGTCGGTCACTCTCTGTTCGCCTCCACTTACTGACTCAGGAGCTTGGTGTGGACCTCAGTGACTGACAAATTGGTGTTAAAAAATATAGCGCCTTTGGAGCCACCCAGTTTTACCATGGATGTATCATGGCTCCCAGCACCAAAGGCCAAGGCGCCGGAGGCGGAGGTCCACCACTTGTTTCGTAACATCATCGTTCGTCACTTGGGGTCCCACCAATTGTACATCGACGGATCCAAGTCGAGTGAATGTATGGTAGCTAGAGTATGGTCGACTGAATGTGCCCTCAGGTATTGGCTGCCAACTCATACATCTGTGTTTACCTCTGAACTTTTTGTTATTGACAAAGCCATAGACTATGCTCTCAATTCTAGGCATGACTCATTTGTCATATTTTCAGACTCAAAATCAGCCCTTCAGGCGATTGCTTCTTTCACTACGGATTCTAGTGAGATCCAGGACCGCATTGTTAATAAACTGCATTCATGCAACAAGTCCTTCACGTTGATCTGGGTGAATGGTCATAGTCGTATCTACGGCAATGAGCAGGCTGACTTCCTTGCAAAGTCGACTGTAGAGCTCGAGGAGACTTGGGACGTTCCTCGTGATCTACGGTCGAGTCTCTCTCTCGGAAAGAAATCAATAATTCTTCTGCGGCAAGATCAGTGGACCAGACTAAATATTCCAACGTGAAAGCCGTACCTGGGCGACTGGGACTCTGCCAACCGTCCCAGTCGCCAGGAAGAAAAATGTTGGCTCGTTTGCGGCTTAATGCCACCATCCTAACACACATGAAACCTTATACGTAAAGACAATTCCCACCGCAATGTGACATCTGTGATGCGGTGTTATCTATCAGTCATATCATCCTGCACTTCGGCGATTTATTCGTGAAAGGGCTTCATTTATAAATTACTGTGGCGCAGTAGATGTCCCCTTCACCCTTTCCACCATCCTGGGTGATGGGGACATTGTTATGACTGATAAATTGATGGCTTTCTGAGAGAGACCGGAATAATCAGAGTGAGGTGACGTTTTTACTGTATGGTTATGGTTTTTATTGACTGTAAATATGTATATATATTGTACTATTAATTAGGGATGACAGTTGACATATTTCAAATAGTTCCTCGTCCCCACTGATCTGTTTCTAATATAGATGTCCCCTACATTAAGCCTCATTCCTCGCCTGACAGTCACCAGCTGATGAGTGCAAGTGTGCAACATAGAAAAGTATTGGTCACTTACAGTCGATGGTGGTCTCTCGGGCGAGGTACTTCTCTTTTTTGTACAAATTATGTAAATACATTATACCAACTTGTTCAAGTTGTGCTAATTAGGGCCGACAGCTGACATATATGGAAATGTTCCTGACTCGTCTGGTTCCCTGACATATATTGATGTCCCCTATATTAGGTTGTGCCTCGACTGACTGTCAGCAGGTGATGAGTGCAGGTATGTAATGTAGAAAGGCATTACATATCTGCAGTCGATGGTGTTCTGTTCGTCGAGGAATTTTTACCATTAGTGTAGGTCTAGCTATTTATCTCTGTAGGATTTAGTAAAGGTTAGCGATTTGTGTGTTAGGTGATTAGTTTTAGGGTTTTTAGATTAGGTTTTTCTTTATAAGTCATATAAGGACTAAAAAATATAAAACCAAGAAAAAATTAGAAAAATAAAAATACAAAAAATAAATAAAATAAAAATTTTTATATACATATGTATGTGTGCATGAAAGTGTGTCTGTACAATGCATGGAAGTGTGTGTGTGTGTGTGTGTGTGTGTGTGTGTGTGTGTGTGTGTGTGTGTGTGTGTGTGTGTGTGTGTGTGTGTGTACTGAGTGGTTATGAACAGGTCTCACCATTGAATTGAAATTTTATTGTTGTAAAGGGCACAGAGTGTATTATTAAGAAAATGTCATTTCATATTGTTTAATATCGCCCCTCCCCGAGTCCGCCTGTGACCAAGGAGGACGACATCCGATGTAGCCCGCAGGTCATTCTGGTTAAAGTGATGTCAGAGGAAGTACTAAGGGGGAAAAGTGAGTAAAAAGAGTTTTAACATCTGTAATATCATTAAAATTAATGAAACATCCCAGTTCGGGGTTTCCAACTACCCTTCTCTGATAAGCATGTAATGGGCGGCCCGCACGGTGTACTTGGGAGAAAAACAGACTCTTGAACCCCAGCCAACCTAAACATCACACTTCCCTATTCATCCAAAAAATTGATCCTAACTGTTTGGACACATATCAGGTAATTCATTAGTATCTACTTCGAAGTACAGGGGATTGAATCACACCAAACAGTTCGGACTTTACATTAAAACAAGCTCGGTTCCTTAATGGCAGCCTCGTTGGTAAGTTAAAAGGAGTATTACAAGGTCATTACATGGGTGACTTAGCCATAAGGAAGATCACGCTACCACACCTCCCATCCCCCCCATAACCTTTAATAAATCCCTTATCTGAGCACTGGCGCGGGGGACCTCACCTGTTCTGACCATTTGCGGACCACGGTAAGCACTTTCTTTGTGATTTTCCTTTGTTTCTCAACAGAAGCAGAAGTTTTAGCCAAAAATTTTTTTTTTCAAAAGTGGTTGCTACTGCCGGGTGTCAGAGTTGCCAAAGTGGTCGGGACGTGACGGGTTAAAGAGGTTACCTTTCTGGGTCACAAAATCACAGGGGACGGAAGTAAACCCGACCCAAAGAACGTAGAAGTCATCGCGAAGATGAAAGCACCCACTGCAGTGAAAGAAGTTCATCGTTTCCTAGGCATGTGTGGTTTTTATAGAAAGCATATCCCCTCTTTTGCTAAAATTGCTGTGCCTCTCACCAACCTAACTAAATCTCGAGTAACGTTTATCTGGATGGACAAATGCCAGAAAGCCTTTGAACACCTAAAGTCTTGCCTCATCAATACTCCTGTCTTGGTTAAAGCTCAGGTAAAACAACCATTCATACTCAATACAGATGCCAGTAACACTCACATTGGCGGAGTCCTGAGCCAGATTTAATCAGATGGTACCAACAAACTGATCGGGTATTTCTCTAAAAAGTTAAACCCCTGTGAGACTCGATATTCGATGACAGATAAAGAGGCCCTAGGTGTAGTTCTTGCGTGTCGTAACTTCCATCATTATCTGTGGGGTGCCCGTTTTACTGTGGTTACTGATCGCCAACCTCTCACGAGTATATTCAAACGGAAGACTAAATCGCCTCGAATGAACCGGTGGATCCTAGAAATGCGAGAATATAGCTATTACATCCAGTACCTCAAGGGTAAGAGCAATTTTATAGCAGACCAGTTGTCACGCCCAGTTCGAGTAGTAGTCCATCCCCCTGAAGTCACCTGGCTCGGGTTAGAACGAGAACAAATGAAGGCCCGTCAAAGAGAAGAACTTGTGTGGGAAGAACTAGCGTGATACCTCGAAGGTGGAGTAGTTTCGACCAAACGACTGCCCAAAGCTACTTTAGATGAATTTGCTCTCGTTGATAAAGTGTTATATTTTGTGAAAGAGAAGGTAGATGGAAGCCTACATTACAGTCTCATAGTCTCTCAAATGTTGGTTAAACAAGCACTTCAGCACGCACATGAATTGTCAGGTCATCTCGGGCAAAAGAAAACGATCAAGAAAGCAGAAGAGTTATAATATTGGCAGAATCTCAAAGTTGATGTATGTGAATATGTTAAAAAGTGAATAACTTACCAAAGATTGAAAGGGGACACTGGATTGCAGCAACAGTGGAAAGAATTGCCTCCAGTGAATAAGCCACTGGAGATGATTGGAATAGATCTTACTGATATGGTTGCTGGAACCCCGGGTTACCGAAATGTCCTTACAGTAGTAGACCATTACAATCGTTTTATTAGGTTCTTCCCCCTGACAACCTAACACACCACACGGATAATAGACAAACTGTGGCAATATGTGGCAGATTACGGGTCACCTCGCAGTATTGTCCAGGATAATGGAGGCGAGTTCATCAGTAAAGACTTTCAGAAGTTCTGCCAGCAACATCAAATCACTCTATACTACATGACCCCTTACCATCCTCAAGGCAACGGTGTCACAGAGAGGATGCATCGTACCCTCAAATCTGTGCTCTCTGCCTTATGTCAAGGACACCCCCTTCGATGGCCCCAGCTGCACCAACCATGTCAGATTGTCATGAACCAACCTATTCACACCTCAACAGGACAACAGCCATACTTCGTGTTCTTCTCCCGCCATCCTCCCAGACTGGAGAATGCACGACTTCCCTCGATCGAAGGCAAAAAGAGATGAGTTAGCCAATGCTCACACTCATATCGGGGAAACGCACCAGAAGATGGCACGCCGGTACCGAGACGTAGCGAATCGGAGAAGGAAGAATCAGACTGTCAGTGTGAGAAGCTTAGTGCGTCAAGAAGGAAACAGTGGTGCCAGATACATGGCGGAAGTTAAATGTGAAGTGGGATGGTTCTTATCGTGTAGTGGAAGTGTTGTTGGATGGAAGCATTATATAATGGAGAATGATTTTATTGGAAAACGATTACAGAGAGCTGCCAGGTAGGTGAAACCTTATTGTGGTGGCAAAGAGTGGCTGTTGGAACCCATAGAAAGTGCCTTTATACCTGACCTGCTGGATGTGCAATTGCCACCCCATGAAAGACGGCCTCCCCACCGACTCATTGAGGAATGTTAAGTCTGTGAAGGTTAAAGAGTGTAACGGTTTATGCGAGGGATAAGGAAGTGTGTGCGGGTCAGACTGGCTGACAATTGACTGCGAAGAGTTATAGTTTCAGGGAGAGAAAGAGGTTGAGATGAGCTCAGCCCAGTTTAGTGGGGATATTACGAGAACTTTACTTCGTGGGGCAGTGCATGCCTACCCCTCACATTACAGTTAACACATCCTAGCATGTGGTCGTGACTTCAGGACCTGTCAAGCACTCGTCAGTCACTGGGTGGAAGGCTGGGAATGCAAGCATCGAATGGAAGAAGTGTGAGCGAGGCTGAGTGACAGTGAGTATGAATGGGATGCGCTCCTGGGACGATCTTGGCAACGAGAGTATTAGTCCACCCAGCTGAGTGACTATCCCATTACCCAGGCAGGAGGTTGACTGGGGTGTCTCTTCTCCACTGGATATTTCTTTTTGTGTGGTAAATTCATTGGTACATGAAGCGACCCCCAGGGGTACACGGTGTACTATGTGGACCGACATGTACCACTTATTGTGGGGAGAGTGTTAAAAGAAGATGTGTTCAAAAAGGGGACTCGCAGTCAAGTCAGTAAGTCTGTCCCGCTCACAAAAGCATCCTTGGAACGTGTATTAGTGCTTGTTTTAAGAAGACTCCGATGGTAAAAATTTGTTTCCTGGAGGAAGGACCCGTGTAGTGCCAGTAAGTTAGGTTAAGATATTAGTATAATCTAGACATAAGATAGGTGTAATTTAGTAATTAAGAACAAGTTAGTATAATTGTGAATAAGTGTGATCTAGTATAAGTGTAATATTAGTATAGTATATGTGTGATTTTTTTTTATTGTAGAAAAAAGTTAGGAGGTGGACAACTATGTATTATGTAAGTCGCATTAGGTGTTACATCAGCCGACCACACTTCCTCTCTCTCCTTCCCTCCCACCCATCTCCATAAAAGACGCTGATAGCAGAGTTTGGCGAACATTTAAATTAGTTGAGTCTTCCTAATCTTCCAATTGAGTAAATTCAAAGATATCTTTCAGTCCTAATCCATTATAGTGATAGAAATACTAACTGAGAAAGTGCCAGAAGGGGAGAAGCAGTTCATAATATCCTATGTATTGTTGCTCTCAAAATATCGATCATTGTGCGCATTACTAAACCAAGTGTAACCGACAAAATAACGTCCGAACGTCATGACAAAAACTTAATATCAAGTGATGAGATCATTATCGATAATACTCAAATTTTCACCATCGTCGTATAATCTTTGTGAGACACTCTAAGCTCTATGAAGGTCAATCCGAAAATGAGTGATACAAGACATACTTATTAAGTAATAACTGTAACCAGAAGTTGACATCCTCGGATACAATCGGACCGGTATCCCAGCTTATGTAAGACGAGAGCACGCTATGAGCGCTAATGGTGTATAAGTCTCTTATTCGATCAAAGCTAGACTATGGCGCACAGTTGTTTGGCTCGGCATCCGATGCCACGCTGAAACGATTGGATGTGTTGCAGAGTAAATGTTTGCAAATGTGTCTTGGAGCCATCCAGTGTGCCCGTGTAGCTCGTATGGAAGTGGAGGCGAATGTGCCTCCCCTCTGTATTCGCCGTGACCACCTGGCCTTATCCTATGGCATACGAACATCAAGAAAAAGAAATATCGACAATGTGGCCTGTACCCCCCTGCGTCAATACCACCATCTTATGCAGGGGGTGCGTCGGCCACTTGCTGTTCGCCTCCACTTACTGACTCAGGAGCTTGGTGTGGACCTCAGTGACTGTGACAAGTTGGTGCTTAAAAATATAGCGCCTTGGGAGCCACCCGGCTTTACCATGGATGTATCATGGCTCCCAGCACCAAAGGCCAAGGCGCCGGAGGCGGAGGTCCACCACTTGTTTCGTAACATCATCGTTCGTCACTTGGGGTCCCACCAATTGTACATCGACGGATCCAAGTCGAGTGAATGTATGGTAGCTAGAGTATGGTCGACCGAATGTGCCCTCAGGTATTGGCTGCCAACTCATACACCTGTGTTTACCTCTGAACTTTTTGTTATTGACAAAGCCATAGACTATGCTCTCAATTCTAGGCATGACTCATTTGTCATATTTTCAGACTCAAAATCAGCCCTTCAGGCGATTGCTTCTTTCACTACGGATTCTAGTGAGATCCAGGACCGCATTGTTAATAAACTGCATTCATGCAACAAGTCCTTCACGTTGATCTGGGTGAATGGTCATAGTCGTATCTACGGCAATGAGCAGGCTGACTTCCTTGCAAAGTCGACTGTAGAGCTCGAGGAGACTTGGGACGTTCCTCGTGATCTACGGTCGAGTCTCTCTCTCGGAAAGAAATCAATAATTCTTCTGCGGCAAGATCAGTGGACCAGACTAAATATTCCAACGTGAAAGCCGTACCTGGGCGACTGGGACTCTGCCAACCGTCCCAGTCGCCAGGAAGAAAAAATGTTGGCTCGTTTGCGGCTTAATGCCACCATCCTAACACACATGAAACCTTATACGTAAAGACAATTCCCACCGCAATGTGACATCTGTGATGCGGTGTTATCTATCAGTCATATCATCCTGCACTTCGGCGATTTATTCGTGAAAGGGCTTCATTTATAAATTACTGTGGCGCAGTAGATGTCCCCTTCACCCTTTCCACCATCCTGGGTGATGGGGACATTGTTATGACTGATAAATTGATGGCTTTCTGAGAGAGACCGGAATAATCAGAGTGAGGTGACGTTTTTACTGTATGGTTATGGTTTTTATTGACTGTAAATATGTATATATATTGTACTATTAATTAGGGATGACAGTTGACATATTTCAAATAGTTCCTCGTCCCCACTGATCTGTTTCTAATATAGATGTCCCCTACATTAAGCCTCATTCCTCGCCTGACAGTCACCAGCTGATGAGTGCAAGTGTGCAACATAGAAAAGTATTGGTCACTTACAGTCGATGGTGGTCTCTCGGGCGAGGTACTTCTCTTTTTTGTACAAATTATGTAAATACATTATACCAACTTGTTCAAGTTGTGCTAATTAGGGCCGACAGCTGACATATATGGAAATGTTCCTGACTCGTCTGGTTCCCTGACATATATTGATGTCCCCTATATTAGGTTGTGCCTCGACTGACTGTCAGCAGGTGATGAGTGCAGGTATGTAATGTAGAAAGGCATTACATATCTGCAGTCGATGGTGTTCTGTTCGTCGAGGAATTTTTACCATTAGTGTAGGTCTAGCTATTTATCTCTGTAGGATTTAGTAAAGGTTAGCGATTTGTGTGTTAGGTGATTAGTTTTAGGGTTTTTAGATTAGGTTTTTCTTTATAAGTCATATAAGGACTAAAAAATATAAAACCAAGAAAAAATTAGAAAAATAAAAATACAAAAAATAAATAAAATAAAAATTTTTATATACATATGTATGTGTGCATGAAAGTGTGTCTGTACAATGCATGGAAGTGTGTGTGTATGTGTGTGTGTGTGTGTGTGTGTGTGTGTGTGTGTGTGTGTGTGTGTGTGTGTGTGTGTGTGTGTGTGTGTGTGTGTACTGAGTGGTTATGAACAGGTCTCACCATTGAATTGAAATTTTATTGTTGTAAAGGGCACAGAGTGTATTATTAAGAAAATGTCATTTCATATTGTTTAATATCGCCCCTCCCCGAGTCCGCCTGTGACCAAGGAGGACGACATCCGATGTAGCCCGCAGGTCATTCTGGTTAAAGTGATGTCAGAGGAAGTACTAACGGGAGAAGTGAGTAAAAAGAGTTTTAACATCTGTAATATCATTAAAATTAATGAAACATCCCAGTTCGGGGTTTCCAACTACACTTCTCTGATAAGCATGTAATGGGCGGCCCGCACGGTGTACTTGGGAGAAAAACAGACTCTTGAACCCCAGCCAACCTAAACATCACACTTCCCTATTCATCCAAAAAATTGATCCTAACTGTTTGGACACATATCAGGTAATTCATTAGTATCTACTTCGAAGTACAGGGGATTGAATCACACCAAACAGTTCGGACTTTACATTAAAACAAGCTCGGTTCCTTAATGGCAGCCTCGTTGGTAAGTTAAAAGGAGTATTACAAGGTCATTACATGGGTGACTTAGCCATAAGGAAGATCACGCTACCACACCTCCCATCCCCCCCATAACCTTTAATAAATCCCTTATCTGAGCACTGGCACGGGGGACCTCACCTGTTCTGACCATTTGCGGACCACGGTAAGCACTTTCTTTGTGATTTTCCTTTCTTTCTTAGCAGAAGCAGAAGTTTTAGCCAATAATTTTTTTTTTCAAAAGTGGTTGCGACTGCCGGGTGTCAGAGGTGCCAAAGTGGTCCGGACGTGACGGGTTAAAGAGGTTACCTTTCTGCGTCACAAAATCACAGGGGACGGAAGTAAACCCGACCCAAAGAACGTAGACGTCATCGCGAAGATGAAAGCACCCACTGCAGTGAAAGAAGTTCATCGTTTCCTAGGCATGTGTGGTTTTTATAGAAAGCATATCCCCTCTTTTGCTAAAATTGCTGTGCCTCTCACCAACCTAACTAAATCTCGAGTAACGTTTATCTGGATGGACAAATGCCAAAAAGCCTTTGAACACCTAAAGTCTTGCCTCATCAATACTCCTGTCTTGGTTAAAGCTCAGGTAAAACAACCATTCATACTCAATACAGACGCCAGTAACACTCACATTGGCGGAGTCCTGAGCCAGATTTAATCAGATGGTACCAACAAACTGATCGGGTATTTCTCTAAAAAGTTAAACCCCTGTGAGACTCGATATTCGATGACAGATAAAGAGGCCCTAGGTGTAGTTCTTGCGTGTCGTAACTTCCATCATTATCTGTGGGGTGCCCGTTTTACTGTGGTTACTGATCGCCAACCTCTCACGAGTATATTCAAACGGAAGACTAAATCGCCTCGAATGAACCGGTGGATCCTAGAAATGCGAGAATATAGCTATTACATCCAGTACCTCAAGGGTAAGAGCAATTTTATAGCAGACCAGTTGTCACGCCCAGTTCGAGTAGTAGTCCATCCCCCTGAAGTCACCTGGCTCGGGTTAGAACGAGAACAAATGAAGGCCCGTCAAAGAGAAGAACTTGTGTGGGAAGAACTAGCGTGATACCTCGAAGGTGGAGTAGTTTCGACCAAACGACTGCCCAAAGCTACTTTAGATGAATTTGCTCTCGTTGATAAAGTGTTATATTTTGTGAAAGAGAAGGTAGATGGAAGCCTACATTACAGTCTCATAGTCTCTCAAATGTTGGTTAAACAAGCACTTCAGCACGCACATGAATTGTCAGGTCATCTCGGGCAAAAGAAAACGATCAAGAAAGCAGAAGAGTTATAATATTGGCAGAATCTCAAAGTTGATGTATGTGAATATGTTAAAAAGTGAATAACTTACCAAAGATTGAAAGGGGACACTGGATTGCAGCAACAGTGGAAAGAATTGCCTCCAGTGAATAAGCCACTGGAGATGATTGGAATAGATCTTACTGATATGGTTGCTGGAACCCCGGGTTACCGAAATGTCCTTACAGTAGTAGACCATTACAATCGTTTTATTAGGTTCTTCCCCCTGACAACCTAACACACCACACGGATAATAGACAAACTGTGGCAATATGTGGCAGATTACGGGTCACCTCGCAGTATTGTCCAGGATAATGGAGGCGAGTTCATCAGTAAAGACTTTCAGAAGTTCTGCCAGCAACATCAAATCACTCTATACTACATGACCCCTTACCATCCTCAAGGCAACGGTGTCACAGAGAGGATGCATCGTACCCTCAAATCTGTGCTCTCTGCCTTATGTCAAGGACACCCCCTTCGATGGCCCCAGCTGCACCAACCATGTCAGATTGTCATGAACCAACCTATTCACACCTCAACAGGACAACAGCCATACTTCGTGTTCTTCTCCCGCCATCCTCCCAGACTGGAGAATGCACGACTTCCCTCGATCGAAGGCAAAAAGAGATGAGTTAGCCAATGCTCACACTCATATCGGGGAAACGCACCAGAAGATGGCACGCCGGTACCGAGACGTAGCGAATCGGAGAAGGAAGAATCAGACTGTCAGTGTGAGAAGCTTAGTGCGTCAAGAAGGAAACAGTGGTGCCAGATACATGGCGGAAGTTAAATGTGAAGTGGGATGGTTCTTATCGTGTAGTGGAAGTGTTGTTGGATGGAAGCATTATATAATGGAGAATGATTTTATTGGAAAACGATTACAGAGAGCTGCCAGGTAGGTGAAACCTTATTGTGGTGGCAAAGAGTGGCTGTTGGAACCCATAGAAAGTGCCTTTATTCCTGACCTGCTGGATGTGCAATTGCCACCCCATGAAAGACGGCCTCCCCACCGACTCATTGAGGAATGTTAAGTCTGTGAAGGTTAAAGAGTGTAACGGTTTATGCGAGGGATAAGGAAGTGTGTGCGGGTCAGACTGGCTGACAATTGACTGCGAAGAGTTATAGTTTCAGGGAGAGAAAGAGGTTGAGATGAGCTCAGCCCAGTTTAGTGGGGATATTACGAGAACTTTACTTCGTGGGGCAGTGCATGCCTACCCCTCACATTACAGTTAACACATCCTAGCATGTGGTCGTGACTTCAGGACCTGTCAAGCACTCGTCAGTCACTGGGTGGAAGGCTGGGAATGCAAGCATCGAATGGAAGAAGTGTGAGCGAGGCTGAGTGACAGTGAGTATGAATGGGATGCGCTCCTGGGACGATCTTGGCAACGAGAGTATTAGTCCACCCAGCTGAGTGACTATCCCATTACCCAGGCAGGAGGTTGACTGGGGTGTCTCTTCTCCACTGGATATTTCTTTTTGTGTGGTAAATTCATTGGTGACATGAAGCGACCCCCAGGGGTACACGGTGTACTATGTGGACCGACAGGTACCGCTTATTGTGGGGAGAGTGTTAAAAGAAGATGTGTTCAAAAAGGGGACTCGCAGTCAAGTCAGTAAGTCTGTCCCGCTCACAAAAGCATCCTTGGAACGTGTATTAGTGCTTGTTTTAAGAAGACTCCGATGGTAAAAATTTGTTTCCTGGAGGAAGGACCCGTGTAGTGCCAGTAAGTTAGGTTAAGATATTAGTATAATCTAGACATAAGATAGGTGTAATTTAGTAATTAAGAACAAGTTAGTATAATTGTGAATAAGTGTGATCTAGTATAAGTGTAATATTAGTATAGTATATGTGTGATTTTTTTTTATTGTAGAAAAAAGTTAGGAGGTGGACAACTATGTATTATGTAAGTCGCATTAGGTGTTACATCAGCCGACCACACTTCCTCTCTCTCCTTCCCTCCCACCCATCTCCATAAAAGACGCTGATAGCAGAGTTTGGCGAACATTTAAATTAGTTGAGTCTTCCTAATCTTCCAATTGAGTAAATTCAAAGATATCTTTCAGTCCTAATCCATTATAGTGATAGAAATACTAACTGAGAAAGTGCCAGAAGGGGAGAAGCAGTTCATAATATCCTATGTATTGTTGCTCTCAAAATATCGATCATTGTGCGCATTACTAAACCAAGTGTAACCGACAAAATAACGTCCGAACGTCATGACAAAAACTTAATATCAAGTGATGAGATCATTATCGATAATACTCAAATTTTCACCATCGTCGTATAATCTTTGTGAGACACTCTAAGCTCTATGAAGGTCAATCCGAAAATGAGTGATACAAGACATACTTATTAAGTAATAACTGTAACCAGAAGTTGACATCCTCGGATACAATCGGACCGGTATCCCAGCTTATGTAAGACGAGAGCACGCTATGAGCGCTAATGGTGTATAAGTCTCTTATTCGATCAAAGCTAGACTATGGCGCACAGTTGTTTGGCTCGGCATCCGATGCCACGCTGAAACGATTCGATGTGTTGCAGAATAAATGTTTGCAAATGTGTCTTGGAGCCATCCAGTGTGCCCGTGTAGCTCGTATGGAAGTGGAGGCGAATGTGCCTCCCCTCTGTATTCGCCGTGACCACCTGGCCTTATCCTATGGCATACGAACATCAAGAAAAAGAAATATCGACAATGTGGCCTGTACCCCCCTGCGTCAATACCACCATCTTATGCGGGGGGTGCGTCGGCCACTTGCTGTTCGCCTCCACTTACTGACTCAGGAGCTTGGTGTGGACCTCAGTGACTGACAAATTGGTGTAAAAAAATATAGCGCCTTAGGAGCCACCCGGTTTTACCATGGATGTATCATGGCTCCCAGCACCAAAGGCCAAGGCGCCGGAGGCGGAGGTCCACCACTTGTTTCGTAACATCATCGTTCGTCACTTGGGGTCCCACCAATTGTACATCGACGGATCCAAGTCGAGTGAATGTATGGTAGCTGGAGTATGGTCGACCGAATGTGCCCTCAGGTATTGGCTGCCAACTCATACACCTGTGTTTACCTCTGAACTTTTTGTTATTGACAAAGCCATAGACTATGCTCTCAATTCTAGGCATGACTCATTTGTCATATTTTCAGACTCAAAATCAGCCCTTCAGGCGATTGCTTCTTTCACTACGGATTCTAGTGAGATCCAGGACCGCATTGTTAATAAACTGCATTCATGCAACAAGTCCTTCACGTTGATCTAGGTGAATGGTCATAGTCGTATCTACGGCAATGAGCAGGCTGACTTCCTTGCAAAGTCGACTGTAGAGCTCGAGGAGACTTGGGACGTTCCTCGTGATCTACGGTCGAGTCTCTCTCTCGGAAAGAAATCAATAATTCTTCTGCGGCAAGATCAGTGGACCAGACTAAATATTCCAACGTGAAAGCCGTACCTGGGCGACTGGGACTCTGCCAACCGTCCCAGTCGCCAGGAAGAAAAAATGTTGGCTCGTTTGCGGCTTAATGCCACCATCCTAACACACATGAAACCTTATACGTAAAGACAATTCCCACCGCAATGTGACATCTGTGATGCGGTGTTATCTATCAGTCATATCATCCTGCACTTCGGCGATTTATTCGTGAAAGGGCTTCATTTATAAATTACTGTGGCGCAGTAGATGTCCCCTTCACCCTTTCCACCATCCTGGGTGATGGGGACATTGTTATGACTGATAAATTGATGGCTTTCTGAGAGAGACCGGAATAATCAGAGTGAGGTGACGTTTTTACTGTATGGTTATGGTTTTTATTGACTGTAAATATGTATATATATTGTACTATTAATTAGGGATGACAGTTGACATATTTCAAATAGTTCCTCGTCCCCACTGATCTGTTTCTAATATAGATGTCCCCTACATTAAGCCTCATTCCTCGCCTGACAGTCACCAGCTGATGAGTGCAAGTGTGCAACATAGAAAAGTATTGGTCACTTACAGTCGATGGTGGTCTCTCGGGCGAGGTACTTCTCTTTTTTGTACAAATTATGTAAATACATTATACCAACTTGTTCAAGTTGTGCTAATTAGGGCCGACAGCTGACATATATGGAAATGTTCCTGACTCGTCTGGTTCCCTGACATATATTGATGTCCCCTATATTAGGTTGTGCCTCGACTGACTGTCAGCAGGTGATGAGTGCAGGTATGTAATGTAGAAAGGCATTACATATCTGCAGTCGATGGTGTTCTGTTCGTCGAGGAATTTTTACCATTAGTGTAGGTCTAGCTATTTATCTCTGTAGGATTTAGTAAAGGTTAGCGATTTGTGTGTTAGGTGATTAGTTTTAGGGTTTTTAGATTAGGTTTTTCTTTATAAGTCATATAAGGACTAAAAAATATAAAACCAAGAAAAAATTAGAAAAATAAAAATACAAAAAATAAATAAAATAAAATTTTTTATATACATATGTATGTGTGCATGAAAGTGTGTCTGTACAATGCATGGAAGTGTGTGTGTGTGTGTGTGTGTGTGTGTGTGTGTGTGTGTGTGTGTGTGTGTGTGTGTGTGTGTGTGTGTGTACTGAGTGGTTATGAACAGGTCTCACCATTGAATTGAAATTTTATTGTTGTAAAGGGCACAGAGTGTATTATTAAGAAAATGTCATTTCATATTGTTTAATATCGCCCCTCCCCGAGTCCGTCTGTGACCAAGGAGGACGACATCCGATGTAGCCCGCAGGTCATTCTGGTTAAAGTTACCCTTCTCTGATAAGCATGTAATGGGCGGCCCGCACGGTGTACTTGGGAGAAAAACAGACTCTTGAACCCCAGCCAACCTAAACATCACACTTCCCTATTCATCCAAAAAATTGATCCTAACTGTTTGGACACATATCAGGTAATTCATTAGTATCTACTTCGAAGTACAGGGGATTGAATCACACCAAACAGTTCGGACTTTACATTAAAACAAGGTCGGTTCCTTAATGTCAGCCACGTTGGTAAGTTAAAAAGAAGTATTACAAGGTCATTACATGGGTGACTTAGCCATAAGGAAGATCACGCTACCACACCTCCCATCCCCCCCATAACTTTAATAAATCCCTTATCTGAGCACTGATAACTAGAATTGTTTCAGAACTTTCACTGTTTTACTCAATTCCCATTATCATATTGACCCTATTAATAGTTTTATCTTTAATTTCAGTACACTACCCTGGTGGCCAGTGGTGATATCAAGGGTGTTTTTGCAATATATTGAAGGTGACTGAAAAATTTTCTGAGCATCACACTGGTTGTATTAAGTGACGATACCCCCTACAGTTCGGACCACTACGCTGGTGGTCAGCGGTCGTATATAAATTATTTCTAGCAATACACTGGTGAACAGCGGCATTTATAATAATAATAAAAATTCACGGCATTACAAGAAGGAGGAAATCCAGGAGGCATTAAAGGAGATGAAAACAGGGAAAGGTCCGGGTATGGATGGGTATGCTGTGGAATGCCTGAAAGGCGGTGGAGCGATTATTGTCGACTGGTTGGTACGATTGTTGAATGTGTGCTTTGTGAAAGGTATGGTGCAAATTGACTGGGCAAGTGCTTGTGTGGTCCCGTTGTATAAAGGTAAAGGTGATTAGTATGAAAGTACTAGCTTTAGAGGTATAAGTCTGTTGAGTGTTTTAGGTAAGGTGTATGGCAGAGTGTTAATTAGGAGAGTTATAGAGGGTGGAGTGATTGGTGATAAGCAGTGTGGCTTTAGGAGAGGGAGGGGATGCGTAGATCAGGTGTTTGCTGTGAGACAGGTGTGTGAAAAGTATTTAGCGAAAGGTAAGGATGAGTTTTGAGCCTTCATGGATTTAGAAAAAGAGTATGATAGAATTGACAGGGAGGCTTTGTGGACTGTTTTAAGATTGTATGGACTTGATGGTAGGTTACTAAAAGGAGTGAAAAGTTTTTATGTAACTAGTAGAGCGTGGGTAAGAGTGGGAAATACTGTGAGTGACTGGTTTCCTGTGAGAGTGGGGCTGCTGCAGGGATGAGTGATGTCGCCTTGGTTGTTTATTATTTATATGGATGGTGTTGTAAGGAAGGTGAATGCAAGAGTGTTAGGTGGAGGTCTGAGTCTGGTGAATGTTGATGGTAGAGTGTGGAATCTGAAGCACCTGCTGTTTGCAGATGATACTGGGCTGGTGTTAGATTCAGAGGAAAGATTGAGACAGTTGGTAGAGGAGTTTGGAAGGGTGTGTGAAAGGAAGAAATTGAAAGTAAATGAGAATAAGAGTAAAGTGAAGAAATGTACGAGAATGGTAGATGGTAAGAGGATAAATATAGTTCTGAATGGTGACTTGCTTGAGGAGGTAGAATGTTTTAAGTATTTAGTGTCACATGTTGCTGTGGATGGAAGAATAGATGCAGAAGTGAAGTTTAGAATGAGTGAAATAGTAAAGGTGCTGGGAGGAATGAAAAAAAGTGTTTAGATGTCGTTCGCTTAGAATGGATGTAAAGAGAAGGCTATATGAGGGTGTTCTGGTACCGACTGCATTATATGGGGCTGAAACATGGAATATGGGTGTAGCAGAGAGGAAAAGTTTGAATGTAATGGAAATGAGGTGTCTGAGGAGTATGTGTGGAGTGAAGCATATGGATCAAGTGAGAAATAATGAAGCGTGGAGAAGTGGAGTTGTGCGGGAGATGGCTGATCGAGTTAAGCAGAAGGTGTTGCGATGGTTTGGGCATATGGAGGGAATGGATAATGAGCGACTGATGAAAAAGATAACTAGGTCTGATGTGAGAGGTGTAAGACTGAGAGGAAGACCACGGATAGGATGGATGGACAGTGTGAAGAGAGCGCTGGATGTGAGAGGGATGTCTGTTGAGCAAGGAAGAGTGGCTGTGCGTGACAGAAATAAATGGAGAGAAATTGTGAATGAATAAATGATGACGCAGCCCTGAGGGGATATTCTCCCGCATTTGTCTGGGCAGCTGATCAGGTCAGGTGCGGGTAAGGGGATGGGTCTTTTATGATGTGGCAGGGGTAAACCAGCTCTGCTGTCGAGCCCTGTTGCGGATGTCACTGATTGCACTGTACAGTTGACCCTCGTGCGGTGTGGTGCAGTGAGGATCTGCCCCTTCTCTCCTTTGGGGCTAAGATGCGAATGAATGTGTTTGGATGAGTAATTTGGGAGTGTGTCGTCCTGTCTTGGCTACTTCCCTTTCCTCTGGGGGAAGCAACCTAGGCACACACACACACACACACACACACACACATATATATATATATATATATATATATATATATATATATATATATATATATATATATATATATATATATATATATATATATATATATATATATATATATATATATATATATATATATATATATATATATATGTGTGTGTGTGTGTGTGTGTGTGTGTGTGCATGTATTAGTTACAGGCCATGCATGCGTCTCAGACTCTGGTGAGTCAAGTGGTGATACACGAATCCATCTCATTCAGCTGCTGTCTACTGACCATGAAGTCAAGGCCCTCCCAACCACAGCCAATTAAGCAGTATGTAATTCACGATGATCTGATGGATATCATGACTTTAAATATTATTACAGGCTGAAGAAGTTATAATACCCAGGAAGTTTCAGAGAACATGCCGTCTAAATAAACAAAACAATAGGAATATGCACTTACGTTCATAAATGGCTAGAATATGCATTTGCATTTGTACATACGCAAATGCATCATTATCCTAAGCCTACTTCTGAGTCTCTGTGAGATAAACTGAGAGAGTTAGACAGCGAGAGACCCATTATTTTACATTGTACAACACACACACATACACACCGATGCTATTGATTGACATGAAAAGGTCTAGGTCAGGTTTATGCTTATATTAGATTGTGATAAGCAGCCAGGAAATATTTCAGATTCACATTGACAGCTAACAAAGATGCATTTGTCTTAAAATCTGACATACTTAATGCCTTTAGGGGTAAAAAATACTAATGTTTGAAACAACGAAGAAATGAAATATTGTATATACTTTATTTCCCATACACTACAGATCTACGGTACAATTAAGAAGTAGCTGAAGTAAACGTCTGATATTAGTCTATGTGTTACAATAGGGGTGGTATAGATACCGAAGGGGGGGGGGGCTTGTCATTGTAGAAGGTTACGTGTTGGTGATGTCTTTTATATCAGCCTAGCATGATCACTGAACTGACCATGTTTCATCATGCCATGAACCATCACTTTACAGCTTGTTGCTACTTCGTGTGTTCCCCTATCATAAAAGCACATTCACTTAAAATCAAAGCAAGTTATTAAGACATTAATTGGCAACTAAGCCTCTCCCCAACACTCCGCTACCCCCACTCCCGTTCCTCTCAACTCACAGCTACTCCCACTACCCCCCCATCCCTCACGTCTCACCCCTTCCACCACACAGCTACCCCCCCACTACCCTCCAATCCCTCACCTACCCCTCACGTCCCACCCCTCCTTTACCCCCAACACTATTACCAGATCAAATTATTTGCCGCTTCTGCAGTCTTCTACGAGGTGTCCCCCGCGGATATTTCTCCAACCGCACATTTTTTAAAATTTTATCGTAATGGTAATAAAAATATATATCAATACGTAACCATAATGCATGTTTTTGTATGTATGATTTCCATTTAGGCTCGAATGCTGATGACGTCACAGTAAGGTTAATTCGCGCTGGAAAGTGTCACTCTGGCACTGGCTCCCAACTCGGGCGGGACAAACAACATACTGGTATTTCTTTCCTAATTTTTATCAGAAATTAGTGACTTCCTGGGGCTATTTCATGAGACATAACCTAAAATTTATCTGTGAACTTAATTTGCGATGGTTAATCAGTGAGCTATTAGACAAATAATGGAGAAATTGGGACGATTTCGAACTGAGCAATTTAGAAGGTAAGTGTATTATCGTTGTATGTTGTTACGTCCCTGTCCCTATACTGCCACAGGCTCCAACAGCAGTAGTTCAGTACAGGAAGGACGTTGCCCAGTGAGTTGTTCTTCCTATGGTCAGCCTTTAGGTGTACAGTACACAAGATCAGCTGAGGCGAAAATAAACACTGGCTTCCTAAAGTTCATTTATTTTCCAAATAATTCCACTTAATGCTTTCCAACCTCACTTCACAGTTCTCACAAACATTGAGCTATACAAATTTTATTAACTGCTATTACATTTAATGCTTGACAACACTTCACTGTTATTACTCTTAATGCTTGACAACACTTCACTGTTTTCTCAAGTACCAGTGATATTCAAACTTCAATAACACGTCATGTTTGCCACTGTTTTCACAATTACCAAAAATATACAATCTTCACTGACACTACTACACTCAAACTGAACCAAAACCGACTAAACTCGAAATAGTCTGTACCCCATCTTTATATAAGCTTCTCATATTATGGAGTTTTCTACATTACACGAGAACAACAGTTGCCAACTTGGAGACATCAAAACATGCCAGAGTTTTCCTACATTACATAAAGCTGTAAATCATTCACCATATGAAAGTAAATTACATAATTTAACAAGATATCACTTAAATAAAACATTATAAAGAAAAAGAGCAGAAAAAATAATGCATAACTTACGTTATAACTACGCTCACAAACAGCAGACAAACTGGCAACTCTAACTCATACTGATACCAGAACTACCATACGCGAAATGCCGAGAAGCTTCTCGAGCGCCTAACTGGCAAATCCCGCTTCTTAACAAAATTTTATTCTGGCTAGCCTATACCGATATGAATCCTGCTAATTCTTGCCTCAAGACTACTACTAATTAGTGTGGAATAGGTGGATAGTGAGGAAGTAGGTGAGTAATGAAGATACATGGGAAATAAGGAAACATTTTACCCTAATTAAAATAGTGTTTGACAAGACAAACTGGTCTGACTTTCCATTTTAACCCCTAAATTGCGAGAAATCGTTCCTAACTTGAATTCATATACATGCGATGACCTAAACAGATGACCTGTGGTACAGTGGTTATGCCTTAGGACTTATAACCCAAAGGTCAGGGGTTCGAGCCCCACTTGAGGCGAGTCATTTAAGCAGTCTTTGCACACCCTTTTTTAATAGAAAACAACCAGTAGTTTTAAGTGACACCACAATTTGGCACCACATACTAATGTACGTGGGGAGAATCCTGAGTGTCTATCCTACCACCCTGTCATCATTGTAATCAATATTTCCTTTTATTCTTAAAATGAGATATAATGAAGGTGTTACCTTACCCAAAATTATTTTTATTTTCCATTAAATTACCATTAACATTAATTTATAATTATTTTTAATTTAATTTTATTTTCATGAGTTTATGTATTATTTTCTGTACTTCTAATTCAAATTAATACCTAGTTACAGACGATGGAGCCACCTTTGTCATACAAAGTCAAAAGCGAGGACGGGAAGAGAATATTTCTTCCAACAAGTGTATCATCTGCCAGAAGAAATTGACCAGTGGTGTTAGACAATCCTCACTACGAGGGATTTAATACTTGAAATCAGGATTGACCACTCGTATTGCACACAACTTGTAATAAATATACTGAAGTGGTTGATAGACCGCAAATGTTGGACCTTACAAATGTACCAGTAATTTGGAACAAAGACTGCTTGTCTAGTTTCATGAGTAAGGAACATCTACAATGTTTAAAACGACGAAATCCAGGTTTACAAGCCAATGGGGGCACTGAGCTTGAAGAGCAAGTAACATACAGCAATGTTGATAGCATGGATTGGACCATGTGCATATTCTGTCAGCAGCAAGAAAAAGTGAAAACTCTCCATCGGGTAGCCTGAAGACTTTAGAAAAGTCACAGAAAGTACTAGACGGAGCAGTAAACAGCAGAATACTCTCATACCACCTTGCAGGCATGTCCGATCTGGTTGCTGCAAAGGCTAAATACCATCTACAGTGTTATGTCTCTTTCTGCCGCAGTAACGACAAGAAAACTGACTCTGATGGAACATTGAAGATTATTGATGAAACTAGTTTCAAAGAAGTTGTAGAAGAGCTTTATTTAGAACTGAAGGCTGGCAACATACTTTCAGTTAGAAGTGTGTTTGATAGATACTGTGAAATATAAGACAGACAGGGTATGTCAGTGCAGCCACAGACTGAAAGTACTACAAATTTACTTAGGGCATTTAGAGTGACTCTTAAGGGTTGTTTAAAGGACAAAATTGAATTTATTGAAAGTCAGAGAAAAAGGGTTTCCCTTTTGATTCATCCCTCACTACCTAAACAAAGATATGTGAAAGAGTTAATGACTTTCATGACAAGGAAAATGTAAATGCAACAAATACTCCGGAGAATGGATTCTCAACAGTAGACAGTGACAGTAGTTGATATAAATCTATTTACCATTTGTCCAGTATTGTAAAAGCTGATATTAGAATAACAAAGGGTTGTACAGATTTTGATCATGCTGAGTTAGTAGTATCAAAGTCTCTGTTCAATTTGATAAGTATGTTGATAGAGGAAAATGATGAAGTAAGCCACTATGACCGTATTCTCGGAATAGATCAGGACATTATTTTTGCTGCATCCAAAAGACGAAAGTTAACTCCTACACACACTGGTCTCGGAATGTCCCTTCCCCATGCAACAAGGAGCAGATCACTAGTAGACCTTTTTCATGTTGCTGGTCATTGTATAGGGTAAGAGGCGATTCAGCGTATTAATACCACAATTGCCAACTCAGAAATTGACAGGTACAAAACAAATGATGATATTGTTGTTCCACGTAATCTAGTTCCAGGGAAGTTCTTGCAGTTTTCTGGGGATAACATAAATATACTTGAAGAAACACTGAATGGTAAAGGCCAGTTTAACGGCGCACAGTTACTTGCATTTCAAGAGAGCAATGATAAGATCCCAGTATCTGACTCAAGTACTGCAATTGGGCGGGAGTGATCTATCAAAACATCAGTTCCACATAAGTTCCATTAATTGAAACCATGCAACTACACATCCTGTGTGATACTGATGAGGATAGGTTTGTAGCAGGTGAATCCTACGAATCAGTGCTTGATGCAAAAGCGAAAGATCTCTCGTGGATCCAGAGTAGATTATCAGGACATAATGAGGACCACGGCCAAGTAATGCCAGTCTGGGCTGGATTCAGTCGGGTTGTATCAGATGAAAGGTCGACGCTTGTGAACATTAGATACATGCCAATCATACCTGCACCAAGTGATGAAATGGACACGGTTTACGTGGTTCTTGCGAGATGTAAATACATTTCAAGACTATTGGGACAAAGACATCCTGTTGTTACCTTTGATCAGGCATTATTCTACAGAGCAAAAGAAATACAGTGGCTGAAATATAATGAATTCTGTCATATCATACTTAGACTGGGAGGTTTCCATATAATAATGAACTTAAAAGCAATAGGGCAGGATCTAGAGGCACCCGGCCTCGAGGAGATGTGGACTGAGAGTTGAGTTTCTGGACAAAATACTGCTGGAAAAATGATGGATTGAAAAAATTACAACAAGGCTGTTCGAGGGCATATGTTAACTGTTGAGGCACAGTGGAGACTCCTCTGGAAAAAATTCCTCTTAAGTGCAAAGGAAAATGGCAGACCCCTACCCATAGATGATATCAACCAGGGTGGTGATTACAAAGTGACGGCTTTCAGGGAACAGAATATGGAGATGGCTCGAAATGCTTACAAGCGACTTGCAACTCTGAACCGTCATGTGATTTTTATGTTAGAAGAATTCAAGAAGGATGATAGCAACCAACCAACATTCATGTTCTTGATGAACTTCATGGAAATTGTCTCTATCCTGCTAAATTTTATTAGAGGTGAAAGGGAAGGAGTGTGGGAACTTCATCTGTTGTCTTTCACAAGAATGTTGCCATGGTTTCCCATCTACAATCACAAAAAACATTCAGGATGGGGGCCAGTCTATTTATCTGATATGCGCAGTTCACCCTACTCAGCTCCTGAGGTTCATCAAGAGTTTATAGAAGGGAAATTTTCTGTGAAAACAACCAACAGGAAGTTTGCTCAGATTTCACCGGATCAGGCCCTTGAACATGTGAACAGGATATTAAAAGTCAGTGGCGAGATTATTGGCATTACAAGACCCGGCCAGAGATAAATGGTGTTTGACATATAACAAAAAAGCAAGATTGGCTGAAGGAACATTCAAGATGTTCCACTTGACAATTGATGAAGAAGTACAGGCAGAATGGTGACATCTGGAATCAGGAGAAACACTAATCAAAAGAGATGAAGATGTTGTCAGGTTGATGGAAGAATTTCAATTATGTGATCTCTAATGAAGAAAGGGAGGATCTGATCTGCCCAAAGACAAATGATGTTGTGCCTGATGATAGAACAAAGGAAATCCTGGCTGTACAAGACATAGGTTTATCCATTGTCAGAACCTTTGTGTCTCAACGACTGGTTCATAAAACAAAGGATTTCTATGGGACAACAGGTCGGTACAACACAACAGTTGTCAGTACAATGTATAAAGTTCAGACCAGCCCTAAAGCAGGTGAGATGAAAGAACTAAAGACAGATGGAGACCTGATCCAGTGCGTTTTTATTGCAGTACAAAGTGGTAGAAATATAGACCAATCCAACATCCTCCAGCATGAGATGTGCATCGTTCCTAGATCTCTAGTGATGTCAGACAATATATTGCATTTTACTAATAAATCCCAACTTTTAGATTTCTTGACTAATACATACATATTCCATCAAAGCTCCCACCCAGACAATTCAAGTCTTGCCTTCTAACTGATGGAGCTGCCTTCATACAAGCAATTGGGAAAGCTGACAAAGCAAAGACTTTTGGTGAACTGGCAGATATTTTCTCTACTGTTATCTTGGATCGCTTTGCTTCAACATACAGCAGGACTGACGTACTGTTTGGCAGATATCAGGAAGCGTGTTGGCAAGGCTTGGCCAATCAGGTGTCTAATAAGTCCTGACAGTATGAATCTTCCGGCAAATTGGAAATCATTCATTTGCCTCTCAGAAACAAAGCTGACCTTGCTGCATTTCTTTCAAAGGCATTAGTCACAAGGGCAAAGAAAGATTTTCCTAAAGGACAATAGTTAGTTGTGTCAGGTGGTTTTGAGAGTATTGATGTTTTGACATCCAACCTAAGGAATGTTGAAGATCTTCAATCTGACCACGAAGAGGCCGACACTCGTCTAATTCTTCATGCCAAAGATGCCTACAAGAATGGCTATGGGAGGATCGTATTGCAATGTAGAGACACAGATGTCCTTGTCCTAGCCCTTGGGCATCAAGGGTATTTGAGTTCAGATTTATGGATGTGCAGAGGATTGGCATCAAAACGCAAGTACATACCAATCCACTCAATCAACTTTCCAAAGGAAATAACTGAGAAACTTATAGTATTTCATGCCGTAACTGGATGTGACTCTGTAAGCCAGTTGGCAGGGAAAGGCAAGAAAGGCTGCTGGAAATTCTTCATCAAGGAACCACAAACAGTACTGAGGAGTTGTCTTCAGGCTGCATCACAGCAGTTGAAAAGTTTCTGACACATTTGTACTGCACTAACCTAAATTCGATCCATGATGCTCGGAAAACGTTATTTCTACATGGAAAGAAAACTTTTGATGCCTTGCCCCCAACTAAAGATGCACTACGTAAACATATTTTGTGGGCCAACTACTAATGTCTATATTGGAAGCAGGTACTTACTCCGAGGCCCAGACTCCCTTCCCCAACAAGCTGTGGCTAGATACAAGACAGCGGACAATCATGACCACTTCTAATGACACTACCTCCTATTCCAAAGGCATGTAAGGAACTTGTGACCTTCACATGTAAAACCAACTGTGGCAGCAGTTGTGGTTGTCTATGTGCAGGCCAAGAGTCTTGTTTGGCTTCCTGTGGCTGTGAGGGCACCTGCAACATTGTGGTTGATGATTAAAAGACTATGGATGTTTCATTTACTATTGTATAATTTTGACCAATCATTATATTGTTAGAGTATTGCGAGAGTATCAATAAAGTATGTTTAATTATTTTTTTGTTAAAACATTGCAGATATGGGCGAAGTTTGATCATTCCTTATACTCACCCTGTTTAAGATTATTTGAATAATTTTTTCCAGAAAACTTCTTTAGAATGTTGTCTTTAAGGAAATGTAATTATTCAGATTACTATAGAAGGATTAATTCAATGTTATTTGTTATAACTGCCAAAATATGGAAAAACTGAAGGCAAATTAAATCATGTGACCTTTGACCCAATATTGACCTCATGACTCATATTTATTCAAAACTTTTAAAATTTTTAACCCGCCACGTCCTGACCGATTTTTCACCAATGACCCCCCCGCCAAGCCAGACCGATTTTGGAATTTTTTTGCTCAAACCTCGGCTTTTTATGAGAAACAATGGTAAATCACAAAAGGGTGCTCACCTGGGCTTAGAAATGTGCTGTACAGGTGGCCCTCCCCAAACCTGGTACTGTCTTCTCTGGAGCCGTGCTGCTGCAGTCCTTTTTCTATGGTTGTGGTAACTATTGCAAACCACTCAGAATAGGTAGGTATTTGTTTATTTGGTACGAATTTATATGTAGTACAAGAATATATTGGTTTTCACACAATAATACAGGCGATATAAGCTTTGTTTCACTCACTGAATACATCAACATACCGCACCTTCCTTGGTGACGTTGCCTCCTCATCACTTCTGCTCGTTACGTCCTCTGGCACCAAGTAATCTTTGTCCTCCCCATCGTCATTGACTGGGGAATCACTCTTACCTTGAATTTCGTACTGTGGCACATGTGTTCACTGGCCAGGTCACTGCTAATAGGTGAGTTGCTGAGACAATGGCGTGCAGGTGGGGGGGGGTCACGCGGGGTCGCTGCATGGCGGCAGGTAGAGGAATGTCTCCTGCATAGGCCTACCAAAAATCATGCGTGAAACTTGAAAAATACGCAAATGACGGACATTGTAACTGCAACAAGTAACGGTACATCACTGGGTGTCAGCGTGAAAAAACATGGTGACGTACCCATATATTGAGGGGTCATGTCGGGTTAATGGCATATCGTGACCTTCATCTATCTATCTATCTATTGCCAGACGCCTTAATCCCGTACGGGGTGGCCACAAACAAATCGCCTCCATGTCACCCTGTCCCCCGCTATTTCACTGCCCTGCTCCCAACTCACACCCCCCTCTCTCATATACCTCTCCACTCCATCCCTCCATCTCATCCTCAGCCTCCTCCTCCCTCTCCCCCCTCCATCTCACTCACATACACTCTCCTTATTAGTCTCTCACCCCCTATCCTCTCCACATGGCCAAACCACCTCAGTGTGTTCCTCCTAACGTTTCCAATCACATCCACATCCATACCACAAAGCTCCTTTATATCCTCATTTGTCATCCTGTCTCTCCATGTGACTCCACAGGCTCCTCTTAAATAACTCATTTCCACTGCTCTCACTCTTGATTTGTGTCCTTCCAACAACGTCCAAGCTTCACATCCATACGTTAGAATTGGTATCATAGTACTGTCATGTAGTAACTTTTTAACTTCCATGCTCACTTCCCTGCTTATTATCACTGCTTTCAAAGAGCCAGCAACCTTTCTTCCCTGCTGTACCCTTTCAAGCACTTCACCCTCCAAACCTCCATCCTTACTGATCACACTCCCCAAGTACTTAAACGTACTCACATTTTCCATTTCCTCACCATCCAACCTCACTGCACATTCACTGACTTCACCTCTCTCAAAGACCATCACTTTACTCTTCCCTACATTCACCTTTAGATTCCGTTTCATACACACATTCCCAAATTCATCCACCAAGCCTTGCAGCTCTCCTTCGTCTTCACTCAATATCACAGTATCATCTGCAAACAACAGTACAGGGAGTTTCCAAATACTACACTCCCTCACTAGGGCCACTCCAACATCCACTACCCTACCTTGTATCTCTTTTATTACCCCATCCATTTACAGATTGAACAACCATGGAGACATGACACATCCCTATTTCAACCCAACCTTCAAAGAGAAAAAATCACTCAGTTCACCATCCACACGCACTGCAGCCTTAGCACCATCATACATACTCTTCATGGCATTCAACAACTTCCCACCTACTCCTTCATAATGATGTATAATATGTCAGCATAACATGTGCAATAATGAAAATATATCAATATCATAGTAGTATGTTGATATTTTCCAACCATTTTTAGTACTGCATTTTTTGGGAAAAATGGATTAAAACAGACACTTCTTGTAATATTTGCAGCCAGCATCCACCCTAGTCCACTGCAGAACACCATGCCCTAACTATCCATGGTGGATGCCTGTCTCTAACATGAAATGATTTTTAAAATCTATTTTCATGACATGGCCCCTGTACTCTGTATTATTATTATTATTATTATTATTATTATCGCATAATGAGTATATGGGTCCAGTAAATAAATAATACTCTTGAATTTCTCCTTCTAATGGAAACACGACGTCTTTTTCTAATTTATTTACCATATTAACACAAACTTTGGCTGAAATTTCGTCACAATGCATTATATCCATCTGATTACGCACTTAAACAAATACCTATCAAAGTGACTGCGACTTAGTGGGTAGTGGCTTCCCTGCTATCCCAGCCTTATCTCAGAGCGCCCTATGGCACTGCGGACTGGCGACACGCGGTGGGAAATATCTGATGTGAGGTGGCCTGAGCGATGACACACACACACACACACACACACACACACACACACACACAGAAACAGACAGACAGACAGACAGAGAGTCTTCAGAATAGCTTATCGATCGCACTAGGGGTCATTAAGGTGGATAACCACTATGGGTTTAAGAAGTGAAGAGAGCGGATTTTCCAACCTCCACCTTTCCCAGTCAATGTGAAGTGAGGGAGGGAGAGGAACTGACTGTTTAGAGAGGGAAAGGGGGAGTCAGGGGTAGGGGGTTCAGGGAAGATGGGAATCAGTTTCCAGCTGACAGAAAGGGAAGGGAGGATAATGTTTTAGCAGACAGTAACCACATCTGCGTATGATATATTAATTTTACAAACAAATTATGTTAATATATGGTTTATGGAAATGATCTGATTTTTGTATCAAATAAAGAATTGACAGAGAGGTTCTTCACCCTCTGGCAACGCAAGACATCAGCGATTTTTAAGGTCAAGTGAACACCCACTGGATCAGTCTATGATACGAAACCTCATAACATCATTTATCATTGCAGTTTATGTGCTATGGCATTAATAGAAAACACGTGTATGTATGATTACTTATACTACAATTGTCTAATTATATGATTCATATCTACGTGTCAGTTTTGTCCAGTGATTGGCAACCCATTCATTAATCCTCTCAGACACATCAGACGCGTGAATACGTCGCGGGCTGCAGGTGTACCAACTGCCAGCCCCAAGCCTCGCTCTTATAGTGTACCAGGTTCATATGTTGCCAATAATACATGCTGCTTCATCTTGTAGCGATGCCAGGCAGCTGTCAAGGCATCAGGCAGATGGACTGTATCAAAAGTAAGAATAGGGGTGGGTGTTGCAGTCAAAATACTATTGATTTTTGTATGGAAATGTTCATCCTTCACCACACATTGATCAGCCTTCTGTAAGATCCCTATCTCACAGCCGAGAAGGTCCTTGGCGTAGACTACACCACGAAATTGGTTCAGAGGAGCATGGGGGCAGCACGAGACTGGGAGACTACCAACCTCTGGAATGGTCTGAAGGTGTTTTCTCTGGGTAGCATCATTAACCTCAACCAGTAAACTGCCATCAGGCTGAGGAACAACTTTAATATTAGCACCACGTTCCCGAACCAGATCACGATGCACCTCGAAAATATTTTGCTGACGTAGATCCTAGCCAGGAGTACTACGGACAACAATAAACTTTGCAAAGGAGGTGGACTCATTATTACCAGGCAGCATTTCATGAATACTTGCTGAGGGCTAAGTTGGATACTGGTCAAGCCAATAGACAAATGGTGGTTAGTTGGCGCCGTGTCCACCAGCGAGGAACCAAGTGCAGATTCATGAACATCATCTGGGGGCGTGTCAACTGCGTTGGGTTTATTATACATGCATGTCGTAAAAAGTACCTTCGCTTCCCCACCCCTCCTCCCACCATGGAGCCCAACAAAGGGAGGCCAATTTTTTTTTTTTTTTTATGTGTGGAAGAAGGAACCAAAGGCAACGAGCCCACAAAACTGTTCCTTCCAAGAGAAAAACAAAATACAAGAGAAAGCCAAATTCAAGATCCATTCATTTCGAGATGCCTGGACACACTGCGTTTGAAAGACTGGATATCATAGGAAGCAGGAAATACAGACAGAGGGAGACAGTTTCAGAGTTGACCTGTTGCATACATGAAGGACTGGGAGTAACGGTTAACTCTTGCATTAGAGAGGTGGACAGAAAAGGGGTGAGATTTTGCTGCTGGACGGGTGCTACGCACCGGTCGTAGAGGTGGAGGAATAAATGCAGACAGTTCAGAGGAGCAGAGACCATTGAAGTAGCGATAGAAAAGAGATAAAGATGCAACAGTGCGGCGAAGAGACAGAGGTTGAAGGGAGTCAGTAAGAGGGGGAGAGTTAATGCGACGAAAAGCCTTTGACTCCACCCTATTGAGAAGAGCTGTATGTGGGGAGCCTCCCGACACATGAGAGTTGTACTCCACACAGGGGCGGATAAAACCCCTGTATAGAATCAACAATTGTGCAGAGGTAAAGAAGGAACAGAGTTGGCTTAGCACACCCAGTCTCTTGGAAGCAGATTTTACAAGAGATGTAATATGATAACTCCAATACTTATCCCGAGCAAATGAAACCCCAAGCATGTTCAACGATGATGCAGGATTTAGCTGAATATTATCAAACATTAATGCGTATACCTGTGGAAGATGTTGTCGGGTTGATAGGTGGAAAAACTGAGTCTTTGATGCATTAAAAACAACAAGATTATTTTTACCCCAGTTAAAGATACGAGTCAAGTCAGACATTAGGTGTGCCATAGCCTCATTCCTTGTTTGTTGAAGCAACTGCTGAGATGGATGCTGTAGGAATCGAATGGAAAGGTGAAGGGTGGAGTCATCAGCGTATGAGTGCATAGGGTTAGATGTACAGCTTAGAAGGTCATTGATGAATAAATGGAAGAGAATTGGTGATAGGACAGAGCCATGAGGAACACCACTGTTAATAGATCTAGGAGAAGAACGATGGCTGTCTACAATAGCGGCTATAGAACGACCAGAAAGGAAGCTAGAGGTGAAGGTACAGATAGAAGGATAGAAACCGTAAGAGGGCAGTTTGGAAATTAGAGATTTATGCCAGACTCGATCGAAAGCCTTTGAGACGTCAAGTTCAATGGCAAAGCTTTCACCAAAGTCCCAAAAGGAGGATGACCAGGAGTCTGAAAGTTAGGTGAGAACATCGCCTGTGGAGCGTCCCTGACGGAACCCATACTGACGATCAGAAAGAAGGTTGTGATAGGAAAGATGCTTTAAATTTTTTCTATTAAGAATAGACTCGAAAACTTTTGAGATACAGGATGTTAAAGCAATTGGACGATAGTTAGAGGGTTGGGAATGGTCACCCTTCTTTGGGACTGGCTGAATGAGAGCAAACTTTCAGCAAGAAGGAAAGGTACAAGTTGACAGACAAAGGCGAAAGAGTTTGCCTAGGCAGGGTGTAAGCACTGAAGCACAGTTCTTGAGAACAACAGGAGGGACTCCATTTGGCCCATATGCCTTATTAGTACTGAGGCCAGTGATGGCAGAAAATGCATCAGCTGAAGAAATTTTAATGTTAGCCATGAGGAAATCAGAAGGGGGAAGAGATGGAGGAAGAGCACCGGAATGGTCTAAGGTAGAATTGGAGGAGAAAGTCTGAGTGAAGAGATCTGCTTTATCAGTAGAAGAAATAGCTACAGAACCATCAGAGTAGAAAAGAGGAGGGAAGGATGATGAGGTAAAGTTGTTAGAAAGGTTTTTGGCAAGGTGCCAGAAGGAGCGGGAAGAATTTGAGTTAGAGAGTTGAGAGCATTTTGTATGGATGAAATTATTTTTTGCAGAGCGAAGAACAGACTTAGCATGATTCCGGGCAGAAACATATAAAAGATGTGATTCAGGGGTGGCTTGGCTCCGATACCTTTTATAGGCCCTCTCCTTGTTGCAGACAGCATTAGAACAAGCGTAATTAAACCAAGGCTTTTGTGCACTAGTCAAAGGATATGAAAAAGGAATGTATGCTTCCATGCCCGAGAGAATACCCTCCGTAATGCGTACAAGGTAGGGTAGTGGATGTTGGAGTGGCCCTGGTGAGAGAGGATAGTGTTTGGAAACTCCCTGTGCTGTTGTTTGCAGATGATACTGTGTTTTTGAGTGAAGACGAAGGGGAGCTGCAAGGCTTGGTGGATGAGTTTGGGAGAGTGTGTAAGAAACGGAATCTAAAGGTGAATGTAGGGAAGAGTAAAGTGATAGTCTTTGAGAGAGGTGAAGTCAGTGAATGTACAGCGAGGTTGGATGGTGAGGAATTGGAAAATGTGAGTACGTTTAAGTACTTGGGTAGTGTGATGAGTAAGGATGGAGGTTTGGAGGGTGAAGTGCTTGAAAGGGTACAGCAGGGAAGAAAGGTTGCTGGTTCTTTGAAAGCAGTGATAAGAAACAGGGAAGTGAGCATGGAAGTGAAAAAGTTACTACATGACATTATTGTGATACCAACTCTAATGTACGGAAGTGAAGCTTGGACGTTGTTGGAAGGACACAAGTCAAGAGTGAGAGCAGTGGAAATGAGTTATTTAAGAGGAGCCTGTGGAGTCACATGGAGAGACAGGCTGACGAATGAGGATATAAAGGAGCGTTGTGGTGTTGATGTGGATGTGATAGGAAGCGTTATGAGGAACATACTGAGGTGGTTTGGCCATATGGAGAGGATGGAGGGTGAAAGACTGACGAAGAGAGTGTATGTGAGTGAGGTGGAGGGGGAAAGAGGGAGGGGGAGGCCGAGGATGAGATGGAGGGATGGGATGGAGAGGTATATGAGAGAGGGGGGTGTGAGTTGGGAGCAGGGGAGTGAAATGGCGGGGGACAGGGCGACTTGGAGGCGATTTGTTTGTGGCCACCCCAAACGGGACTGAGGCGTCTGGCAATAGATAGATAGATAGATAGAATGCGCAAGGTACACCCAGATGGCTCCTGAGGGCCTCCCAATCCGCAGCTCTGAAGTGCCACAGACGACGTTTCTTTGGAGGCCGTACCGGAGTGATAGGACAGGTTAAGGTGATAAGGTTGTGATCAGAGGAGCCCAACAGAGAGAAAAGATTAAGTGTAAGTAAAAGGATTAATTGTAAGGAAGAGGTCAAGTAAGTTGGAGCTCTCTCCAAGGCGGTCAGGGATACAGATAGGGTGCTGTACAAGCTGCTGTAGGTCATTAAGGATAGAAACGGTGTAGGCTTGTTCACCAGGTGGATCAGTGAAAGGAAAGGAGAGCCAAAGGTGGTGGTGAACATTGATATCTCCAAGAATGGAGATTTCAGAGAAAAGAGAAATGGATAGAATGTGTTCCATCATAGAAGTAAGATAGTCAAAGAATTTTTGATAGTCAGTAGAATTACGAGATAAGTAAACAGCACAGATATAATTAGTCAGAGAATGACAGGAAAGCCGAAGCCAGAGTGTAGAGAATTCAGAAGAATTGAGTTCAGGAACACGAGAGCAAGATAAGTTGTTGCGTATATCCACAACAGCCACCTTTGGCTTTGAAATGAGTATAAAGAAAGTAGGAGGATACAGAAAAGGGTCTGCTGTCAGTTGCCTCAGACAGCTGAGTCTCAGTTAGAAAAAGAAGGTGAGGTTTAGAGGAGGAGAGGTGGTGTTCAACAGAGCAAAAGTTAGAGGAAAGGCCACGAATGTTGCAGAAAAAAAGAAGAAGAGAGTCAGACAGTGGTTCCAGGCACCTTGAGTCGCCACCGGGAGAGGGGCGGATGGTGGGGGCATTTATGGTCCCCCCCCCCTGGGGACTCCGAGGCTACGTTATTCGACGCCATTATTTAAAATTTTGAAAAAGAAGTGTGGTGTGTACTGTGCATGTCGTTTGGTGTTGATAGTTAGAGAAACTTGTACTGGAGAGCATGCTGGCCTACTCTCTGTGTTACTGAGACACTGAAAAAGTTCAGCAAGGGGGGATGGTGGGGACCTAGTCCCGAGGGCTGATGAAACGGGAGCTCCAGCTCTCCCTGTCATCAGCTTTCCATCCACCTTGGGAGTACTGCCCTGCTCAACTGGTGCTACAGTCTACAGACATCACTTCTGGCGACCCCAGAGGTAACCACCAGGGAACCTATACTAGGGTGACTCGAGGCCAATAGGAGCCACCAGTCCCCCCAAGTGCCCACTTGACCCCAGCCAACAAGTGACCTACCAATTGACCTGGTCGGTCCCAATCAGGCCGCCTCTCTGGCTAGAATAAGGGACAAAAGAGGTGTGTTGCTAGCTGCAGGGTGCATCATGCAGCATCGCACAACCCCAGGTACTCCTGTTTTCCAGCAGTACGGGACGCCACACGCAGCAAATTTGTGAGGAGGCGAAAGCCCTGCACGAGATGGCAGATGGGCAGGTATGATCAGCATCACCAGCAGGCCTCCTCTCGGGGATGCTTGATGCACGAAACCGAAAGACGTCGAACCGTACAAAGGCAAACAGTCCTCCAGAGCATGTGGAACTGCGCTTCAAGTCCACCACCACGTCAAGCTGGTCCTCCTCATCTGGGTATTTATGTGTGGTCATAGTTTTTATCTTAGGAACACGAAATTTTGCACATTTTAGACGTTCACCCTGGCCACGTTTTAGGAAGGATAGAACCCCCAATGACCACCTTCACTGGGAAACTGCTCCCCCGGGTGGGGGTGGAGGAGGGAAGATAACACCACAGTTTTTACGAAGGCATACGAAATTTTTCACAGTAGTAGATCTTCACCGTGATCAGAGTTTATAGATGGTGGTACCCCCGGGGTTTTCCCCTCCGCCTTCCCTGTAAATGATTATTTATTTCCTCTTACTATATTGCAGGAGTGGCTGCCACTGTCGAAGGCTTACTATGTCTTGATGGCTTCACCTCAACTTAGCACAACTCTCCATCTCAGTTCTTTTCTTTGCTTGTTCGTATTTTCTTCGCCCTTTAACCTAATGATCTTCACTTAGAAAATTACTCTTTTTCATTTGGCCACCTGCTCCTCCTCGTACTTTTATCTTTTACGCGTTTATTTACATAACATCATTCTTTGTTTTTGCCCACGTACCTTCCTTCATTTATGCTTTTATATCCTCATCCTTCCACTATTTTTTTTTTTTTTATCGGTTTATCGTATATAAGCCTACTCATTTTCACTCTGCTTATTGAACCCTCTCATAAATGGGACGATTCTGTTATTCTATGCTAGTTGACGCCAGGTGGTTTTATTCAGCCGAAAGTGAGTACAGGAACCTGGGAGTGTTAATGATACTTGTTTGTAATGCAGCTGGTTTTTGAATATCTTCAGTCTGAAGAGATGATACCAGTGCTAAAGAAAAAACGTATGGCCGTATTAAAAGTGATATTAACACCATTACTTTTTTTCCCTTGCTGCCTGTGGACAGTTTTACCTAAGTTTTCAAAGACAGAAGGATTAATGGACGTTAAATTCGACCACTCTGAAATGGGAAGTTTTGCTATGGGTAATAAAATCGTATCAAGGTAACAAGAACAAGATTAATAATTCGTCACAGAACTGAACGGTGAGATATTATTTTCACAGAACTGAACGGTGAAATGACATGGCGACTAAGAATGCTTCCCTTTTTTGTTACTGTTTGATGCTTTTGTTTATTTTCAGTAATTCTATTTAACTTCTCTTCTTTTGATTTTTATTTCGATCGTCCCTTCACCTCATCCTCAGATTTCCCCTGCCAGCTCCATTCCATCCTTCTGTAGTTTAAAGTAACAAGTAAATGTTCTATACTTCCTTCATTTTTCTCATCCTTCTCCATCTTTCTTCCCCTCAATCTCTCCTGCTTTTCTTCTTCCTCTTCCTCCTCCCTCCCTCTCTTTCCTCCAAATTTTCCTCCTTCTTCACTTTCCACTTCTTCATACTTCTCCTCTTCCTTCCTCACCTTCTCTCTGTCCCTTCTACGAAGAGTCGGCCATGGTCGCAGTGGATGGTCTTCTCTTAAGTGCAGTTAGTTTTGCAGGCCTGGGCTGTCTACTGAATGATGGTGTGTGCTGGGGCGGGTTGACACAGACTGCAGTCATAGGAGGACAGATAGCCCAGACTTTTGTCAGAGAAGTGAACATGTTAAAGTTTTTTTTTTTTTTTTTTTTTTTTTTGTGAACGTGCATAAGTTGCAAAATAAGTTTACTGAATTAGAAACTCATGATTTTTTGATGACAGTATGATTGGCAGTACTTAAGCATGGCTAAATATTGAACAATAAGACATTATTGCAGAATATAATTGCATTATTTAAGCATGGCTAAATATTGAACAATAAGACTTTATTGTAGAATATAATTGCATTATTTAAGCATGGCTAAATATTGAACAGTAAGACTTTATTGCAGAATATAATTGCATTATTTAAGCATGGCTAAATATTGAACAGTAAAACTTTATTGCGGAATATAATTTGCTTGCTTATAATACTTTCATTAGCGGCAGAAATAGGACACTGGGAAGTAGTACTGCTATATATTAAAACCAATCTTCATCCAGCAGTAATCTTGAACCCACCCATCGATGATACTGACACAGTCAATACATGCTGAACTTAAAAATGCATCGCCCAATAAAACGATGCTTGCATTAGTCTGTAGTCCGCCAGCTCAGTTGTGGGAAACTGACAATAAATTATCTGAACAAGCAACATCCAGAACACTGAAATTTTTCGATATTATAATTTACAAAATGGGGTTAATCTCTGTCCTCACGCACAGTTGTGGGCTAGCGCAGTAACTTTCAAAGCTCCCTGTATCAGTTTGTAGAGCAGCCAACGCATTGAGGAAATATCTTGGATCTTGCACTGGCTACACCGGAAACCTTCGTTGATAGTGTTATCTTGGGAGACGAATTAAGTACCAGTGATTATCGTGCAGTCACATTCAACTTAATTTCATTCAGTGACAACAGCTTTAATTCTAGTTACGAGAAACTTCCAGACTACAAAAGAGGTAGGCCTACTTCAAAAACAGAAGACAATGACTAGAATCAGATAGTTCAGACTACGAATATCAGTGAAGCGTAGGAAATGCTTTCAGAAAGAACTATATAGGCAGTCAAGGTATATGAATATCTACCAATGCGTAACAGGCGGCCTGCTAAAAATTCTAAACCATTATGGTGGAATAGTGACATTAAGAATGTCAACAGCAAAGAAAACCGCTAATTATGAATTACCAAATCAGGTAACGAAAAAGATAAGAATATATATATCACAGACTTCGTCGAAACGCTAAAAAATTAATAGAACAAAGCAAGAAAAAAATCATGAAACACACATTGCTAACCCCAGTAAATCAAACGCATCAATTTCTTTAATTACATCAGAAGTAAGAAAATATTAACACTGGCAATAAGCCGACTAGTTCTAGCAAGTGTAGAATAAACAAACGATGAAACCAGGATGGGAAAAAATCTTATTGCCCGTTTTATATGACGGTTTACATTAGAAAAACCATGTTCAGCGCTTTGTCTTAATTTTTTGGATATGAAAATGAAGATAACGTGATTAGTGACATCGCGATCACACTAGGAGATGTATTGTTTGTAGTCAATAAACTTATCAACAACAATGCACTGCGGCAAGACAGCATACCTCCAAGAGTATTAAAGAAAGTAAGAAATGACATATCATATCCTTCAGCCCAAATATTAAACCTATGGCTTAGCGGTGGCACTTTACTACGTGACTGAAAACTAGCAAATGGAACTCAATATTAAGAATGAAATAACAATAAATAAATAAATAAACACAAATAAATAAAAACGTCATAATTCATAACTCGGAAATTATCGTTCAAGAACCTTAATATCAGTTGTATGCAAGTTGCTGGAAACCATGAGATAAGTAACAGTAATTTATTACAGGAAAATAAACCCATTGTAGATTAAAAACACGGGTTTCGGAACAATCGATCGTGTCTTACGAATTCTGATTTTTTTTTTTTTCAATTATATTATTGATATGCACGATACAACTAAATCAGTCGAAATAATCCATCTTTTTTTTTCCAAAGCGTATTCGATAATAAAATCCTACGGTAACACTGACAATGTTGGTTTGCGGAATATAAGCAGGGAGTTGTTATTAATGGAAAGGAATCAAACTGGATGCATGTCACAGGCATAATACCGCAAGGTTCAGTTTGGGGTCCGGCTGTTTCTAATTTATATTGATGATGGACCGTGTTTTACATTATACTGAAATTCGCTGTTGATACGAAAACCGGTAAGAGAGCTACTGCTCCTAAACAAAGATTGATGACTGAAAGAAATCTTTATAAACTGTTCATTTGGGTTCAAACATGAAAAATGAATGTCAGTACTGACAAATGTAAAGTCCTAATTGCGAGTAAAAATGAAATGAAATGAAATGAAATATAGGGAAAGAAAATAAATAGGATTAACGATAATAAATTATTTAAAAGAAGTCGACATTGCACTGAAGCAGCTACAAAAAACTAACAGACTACTTGAATTTATAGACAGTGTATTCGATTTAAAATTGGAGAATATAATTCTGATCAAGTACAAATCCATACTGCGTGCGCATCTGGAGTACTGTGTTTAATTTTTGGTCACCGTATTACAAGAAACAAATGGAGAAACTATAGAGAGAAAAGCAGAGAATAACATAACGACACCTAGATCGAGGAACAAACCATACGAAAACATTTAGACTGAGTTAAAAGTTATTTGGTCCATCAAAGAGCAGAGTATAATGGGATCTGATTTCAGATATTCAGAACGACATAATTGTAATACTGTGCACTTTTGGTGATGGCTATCGTAGAGTTCCTCTCTCTAGTGTTGTGGCTGAGCACTTCGAAAATTGCCTCGAATGATTTACATATATTCATAGTTATGGTTGGAGGTATTATTTTTTGTGTACGACTCTAACATACTTTTAAATGTGCGATTTTCTTCTGTGGAGTTTCATGTACTGTATTAGCACACACACACACACACACACACACACACACACACACACACACACACACACACATGGGAGGTTGCACATCTACAGTCTGAAGTCTCTTACTTCACTGATGCTACAAACAGACGATTTAATTCAGCAGAAAATGGTTGGTAGTTTTGGTGGTGGTGGTGGTGGTAGCTATGATGATAGTGGTTGTTTGTTTTGTATTAACCATAAATAATTTACTTTCATACATTAAAGTTTGCACAAACCAAGTGACTTGCCAAAAGAAATCACTTGCATTTTACTGATGCGAAATCCACCTTGACTCGACGTCAGCCTGGGTCAGAGGTAGTGATATCAAAATATTTCATGAGAATTTCACAACAGACCGTTCAAGTTACATCATAAGTAATGGATACAGGGTTACTGGCAAATGTTTACACTCAAATGAAACTAAACTTTTTTTTTTTTTTCAACTTAATTTATTAAAGTTAGGGACAAATTACCTAGGAATGATGTGAATTGCAGTGCTGTACTTACATAGATAAGTATCTAGCCTTGAATTCCCAAGTAAACGTTCAGGAGAGAATAATCCGAAAAAATTACTATTTATTTTCCTCTCTTCACATCGTGGTGAATACAACAACAAAGCAATCGCTTAAAATTAATGTTACCATAATATTTCCTTATAGATTCCTTACAGTCTTTCCTACGAAACTTCCATGGCAGTATTTCTGTGATACATGGTGGTCCTTCTCACTTTTTCCTGTCAGTTTACATGGTGGTCCTTCTCACTTTTTCCTGTCAGTTTACATGGTGGTCCTTCTCACTTTTTCCTGTCAGTTTCGGTTGGAAGATTTCGTTTTCCTGGGGAGCCTTCTTGTTTTTCCATCCTCATCTTCCACCCATTTAAGTAACAAACAGCCTCGAAAGGACTATTAAGTCTGTTGCTGTTTAGAGTCCTTTGTACGCCTTTGTCTTACTCTCCTTCCCATCGTTTCCTCTGCCGCTTCCTCCTTCCGTGTCTCTTCTTCCTCTTTTTCCTTCTCTCCGTCTCCTTCCCCTCCTCTTCCTCCTCCCTGCTTCCTCTCCCTCCGTCTACTTCTTCATCTTCCTCTCCCGTTTAATTACACCCATGCTCGAGAAGTGAAGCAGGTGATATATTTTGTTTAATGTGTTGGTCTGTTCGTTTGTGTGTGTGTGTGTGTGTGTGTGTGTGTGTGTGTGTGTGTGTGTGTGTGTGTGTGTGTGTGTGTGTGTGTGTGTGTGTGTGTGTGTGTGTGTGTGTGTGTTCTTACTTAATTGTTCTTATCTAATTGCATCTTTACAGAAATGAGTCAAGCTCGAACTGTCCCGTGTATTAAACCACTTTTATCATACATATCCCTAAATTTATGAATAGTCTGGTACACATTATTTCATTCGACAGTGCATTCCAATGATCAATTGCCCTATTTAGGAAACTGAATTTCCTTATGTATTATGTCCTCCCTTTTTAAGTGTGTGTGTTTTTTTTTCAATGCTCTCTTGCTGATGCTTCCTCTTATGTTATATACTCATTTATGTATATTTCCTCTTTTTCTGAGATACATTTATATGGCATAATCATGTCTCCTCGTTTCCTGCTCCCCTGTAGTGTTGGTAGATTCAGTTTTTTCTAGTCTTTCTTCGTAGCTTAGATCCCTTAAGCTTGGTACTCATCTTGTCGCTGCCCTTTATACTTTTTCAATCTTATCTATGTGTTTTTGAGATAAGGATTCCAGATTCCAGATGCATACTCCAGAGTTAGTCTGATGAATGATATTATTATCTTTCTCAGCATGTCTTCATTTATATTATGTGAATGCAATTCTCGTATTAGCAAGCAGTGTAGGGATGTATCGGATATCCGCATCCGCATCAGCAGCCGCGGAACATCGGCATCCATTTAGACATCCGCATCTGCGCTTATGTAAAAATATACGTCCGCGTCCGCATCTGCATCCGCACTGGCATTTTAATAAACATCCGCATCCGCATCCGCATTTGAACAAGACATAAAGCGGATGTGGTGGGTCACTGCATTATTGTGACTTTAACTGAAACGTATGCCTTCGTTATAAACAAAAACATTAGTGTTTTTCGTGATGCGGCTTGCTTGCTGTATTTACTCTTTACACTGGTAGGCGGTCATAAGGGCGAAAATTTTGTAGTTATTATATAGTGCTTTAGTCTGCACAAGACCAAAGTGCTGTGACTACCTCCACCAAGTCAATAAGAGTCGTATGGGTAATACGCATACCCTGGTACTTAGTAATGTCTAACAGGGTTAATAGGAATCAAAATGGATTTGTATTGGTGTATATGGCTGTGTGCGTGTGTGTGTTATGGAGGCTATGGCTAGGGAAGTGTCACAGTAAGTTAAAGAAAGGTGCTGAAATACCACTGTCTGAAAATACTGTATTTTTTACAGTAGCTGAGTTCATTACGAATATTATAAAAGTAGGAAAAAATCAGTTCCCGAGGCCGGGATAAGGGATAGGCCGCTGTCTCGAAGGGCCGAGCTTTAGTTAAATGATTATTCAACAATATATCCTGAAAACATCCGCATCCGCGAGGATGTCATAGTTTCACATCCGCATCCGCAGTTTTTAGAAACAGACATCCGCATCCGCATCCGCAAAATACAGAAACATGATATCCGCATTCACATCTGCATTCGCGGGTGTTTAAATTCTAACATCTGATACATCCCTAGTACTACACATGTTACTTACCTTCTCAATGATGAGATCAGCCGGAGATAGTCTTTTATTGATAATCACTCCTAGGTTCTTCTCCCTCTCTGATATGTGTAGGGTTGAACTTCCTAACTTGTAATCCCAGTCTGGTCTTTTTTTTTTTTCACTTTTACCAGCCTCGTGACACTTGTCCACATTAAATTCCATTTGCCATGTATTGCTCCAGTCATGAAATTCATTTAATTCTTCTTGTAGCTCTCTGCAAGAATCTGTCAGTAATTCTCATTTGAATTTTTGCACAAATCAACAAACATATTTAGATAGCTTCCATTTACAGCGTCACTGTCTGTGTCGTTTATATATACAGAAAACATAATTGGTGCCAGCACTGAGCCCTCTGGAACTCCACTGGTCACATCCCTCCATGATGAGTAATTTCCCTTTAGTACTGTTCTCATTTCCCTTTTTCTGATAAAATCCTGCTTCCAACAGTACAGGTTGCATTGGATTCCTCCTTGATGTTACAGTTTCCATAAAACTCTTTGGTATGGTATTCTGTCAAATGCTTTCTTGAAATCTAAATAGATACTCTCCACCCATCTTTCTCTTTTCTGTAACTCTATCATAGTAGCTAAATAGATTAGTAACACATGATTTTCCCTTTCTAAAACCAAACTTCCTTTCTGTTATACTGTGTTCTTCTAGACGGTTTACACAAACTTTTCTTATCAGCTTTTCTAGTACTGTATCTTACAAATCTAGTCAGTGATACTGGTCTGTAGTTGTGTGGATTCTGCCTATTCCCTTTCTTGGATAGGGGAACAATGTTTGCTTTCTTCCACATATGAGATAGTTTACCTTGACCTAAGTATTCCTTGAATATTAAATATGATGGTCTACCTAACTCTTTAGCACATTCACGTAGCAGCCAGCTTGAAATTTCGTGAGAACCATTTGCTTTTCCTTTGTCTAATTTACTTAAGTCTTCCTGTACTTCTTTTTTCTGATATTTGTATATCTGGTAATATGTGTGGGCATGCATGTTCCATATCATCCCTTTCAAAATAATTTTTTTTCTGTAAAAACTGATTGGAAGTTTTTATTTAGTGCTTCACAAATATCTTTCTCTTGTACAGATGATCCCCTCGTCCGTAATGGACTGTATTTTATCTTTAACTTTGGTTTTGCTTCAGATGTAGCTGTAAAATGGCTTAGGCTGATCACTACTTTTATTTATAATGTCTACCTCAAACTGTCTTTGAGCTTCTTTCCTTATCCTTTTATGATCACTTCTTGCCTGTTTATAATTGTTACATGCCCTCTCACTATTGTGTCTTCTGTGGCTATTCCACAGCAAATCTTTTTTCTTTTGACTTTTGTCCATTCTGTATTAAACCATTTTTTTATTTTCATTTCTGTTTCTTTGTACTGAGGGATGTAATTCACAGAATTTTCATAAAATTCACAGAATTTCATATAAATCTTGTCCTTTAAGCTCCTTTTCCCAATCTGCTTCTATGAAGTACTTATTTAGGTCATGGTAGTTGCCCTTTTTGTAGTTTAGGCTCTTTTTGTAACTCTTATTACTGTTAGCTATGTCATATGCAATCCTGAATTTGCAATTTAATACTGCATGGTCGCTTTTGACGAATGGAGGGTGATACATTATATTGTCAATATCATTTTCTTGCCTAGTAAATATAAGATCTAGTACTGATTGATCATCAAGTCCTCTTTTTCTGGTGTTTTCCTTGAAATGTGTGTTAGGAAAACTCCTGCACAAGATCCAGGAGCTTTGATCCCAACAGCTTTTATGGCTTCCTACACTTAGAGTATTCCAATTTATATTTGTATTGAAATCTCCAGTTAATATAATTCTTTCAGATTTCTCTTCCATTCTATGTAGTAGGGTTCTTAAACTCTGGATTGTACTTTCTGCCAGGTCTTCATATTCGCCTCTTTCCCAAGTGTTTGTTTTTAGGTGGAATGTATAAATTTGTCACAATTACTTTCCCTTCAGATGAGTTAATCTCTACTGCAGTCAGAGTGTGTGTGTGTGTGTGTGTGTGTGTGTGTGTGTGTGTGTGTGTGTGTGTGTGTGTGTGTGTATAATTCACCGGGTCGGTCAGGATCACTTGATGGTCGTGATCGTCAGCTTTTACCCTCCCGGAAGGGAGCTGAGAGCTCATAATAGTCCGATCTAAGGGCAAGGCTGTGACCTTCGCACTCGCACACACCCGTCCTCTTGCTAAAGGGGGACAGTAACCACCCACTTCGTCAATGAAACTTTTCGCATCCTGAGAGAGGCGCGAACTCCCGTCTACCAGATGGCAAGCGAGAGCGCTACCACTGAGCCAGCGAGCGGTGTGTGTGTGTGTGTGTGTGTGTGTGTGTGTGTGTGTGTGTGTGTGTGTGTGTGTGTGTGTGTGTGTAAACAAACTATAAAAAAAATTCTTTCCAATTTTAATGAAATTTGACCGGGGAGCAAAAAAAAGTTGCAGTGTTGTATTAATATTTTTAGATCAATAGCTCACAGGTCAAAGTCAAAGACCTAGGTCAAACTTTGACCTAGCAATATCAATAAAAGGGGGTACTTTACCAGTCAGGGGAAAAATATATATCGCAAAGCAAAATTGGGAAAATTACATTCTGCGATACGTTAGACATCAAGCAACACGCAGGCAATTTTTTCTGCTTTTTTTTTTTTTTTTACCGTCTGGCAACAAAACATTTTCCCGGGTATTTTTCGAGAGCGACTGCACCACGAGAGTATTTTGTGTGAGAAAGTTTTCCTGTAGCGCACAGCCATCCTTTTTTTACCTACGAAAAAAATGCAGAGTGATCGATCTCTGCCCAGCTCAGGTTTTTGGTTTAGTGTGGCCCGTAAGAACCATCACCAACGAAAGGAAGCAGCCCTGAGAGTTGAGGCCAACGTCGTCTTGCTCACTCATATTTTCCCTGGGAAAATTAAATTTTGCAGTGGCAGACATCCATCCAGACCACATTTTATGCTGGATGAAACTTCTAGGGGGCCACCTATCATAAGGGGGAAGGCAGCCCCAAAGGTCCTGAGCACTGCTTCTATGTACATTTTTTTTTTTTAAGGAAGATTAAGCTTTGCAGAGTTATATCCCTCTACCAGGACCATGTTTAAAGCAAGTCAGAGCTCCTAGATGCTGCCTAGTGCGGGGGAAGGGGCGGCATCTAGGGTACTGGCCAGCCCAGAGTATATAACAGAGTCTATCTATCTATCTATTGCCAGACGCCATAATCCCGTAAGGGGTGGCCATTTGACTTTGAGTTGTTTGTTTTACAGGGAGGGGCACTAACCCTCCATCAACCTACTTGCTGACACGCAGGGAGCACGTATGGTTTAGTTATATGGTTACCGCCCAGCGTTGTAAATGGTTTCTTGGCTTATAGGAAACCATTTGGCTTGTCACTCAATGTAAAGCCACCTGTAATGGAAAGAAAATCAATAAGAGTACTGAGAAAAAAAAGGGAAAAATTTTGATGTTCATTTTCTCAAGACGAAGTTTCTTGTGCTTTAATTGTGCATTTGTCCGTTAATTAGTGATTGAATTAGCTCATTAGGGCCCATGTTAAAGGAAGCCCCTGGGAGAACATAATTAATCGTGAAAAAATTCTTAGGTAGTCTAGACATTGCACAGGAAAGCTTTGCTCTCATCTGTAAAGAAAACTTGGAACATATTGACAGTGATATTATTTTTGGCAGGAAAGGAGTCTCCACGGATCATACTCAAGTACTGATCTGATGAATAAAGGAGAAAAATAAGAGCCAAGCCGTTCACTACCTGAGTCACTATGCTGTCAAAAAAAAAAAAAAAAAGAATGGTGAAAATAATATAAAACAAATTAGGGCAAATGAGAGTCAGGACACATTATTATAATGTTTTACTTAATCAAATGTCAGTTTTAAAACACTATAAAAATATAACGGTAATCCCCAAATGAAGTACATTACATCGTTATTTTTATTAAATCCGAATTAAAAAAAAAAACGCGAAGGGAAGTTTGAGGAAGTTGTAAGAATAAAGGGGTTCGATTCTGAGCACAGTGTCAAGGGTCAAGGTCATGGCAAGGTTAAAGTTCGATCCGCGTGTCTGTGTGGGAAAAAAAAAAAAAAGTTTTAAGGGGAGGGTCCACACCTGTCCCCCATCAAAAGAGAAAAAAAATTACCAAAATCAATCAGTCAATCAATCTGTCTCTTTATCTGTGTGTGTGTGTGTGTGTGTGTGTGTGTGTGTGTGTGTGTGTGTGTGTGTGTGTGTGTATTAAATTTAGAATAGAACTGACTGAAAGATGTCCATACATTCATGTCATAAATGTGCAATTATTTCAGCCTTTGCACAACAGAACATTTTAATGTGACGTAATCCAACCTGAAATCCTCCATCATGGTGGACAACAAGCGTGTGAAACCATCAGAATGGTTAAGTGTTTGCAGTGTCTACGACTGTCATGATAGGCATGACTGGGAGAATACTTAAGAGTACTACAGGCTGCAAATTAAGACATCAGGGAGGAAACAGCTCCGCTGAATCAAAATGAAAGCCAAAGTAGGAGGACACGTGAACGAGAATTTTTTTTTTTCTCGAGTAGCAAGTATTTCGTCGTACGTTGTTCCCCCAAATTAACGGAGTACACACATTGTTGTATAAGCTTCCTGCAGTTAGATTAACAGCTGGTAATGAAGGCTAGCCTACCGTTACTGTTACTACACCCAGCAGCTGGCTGTGTCTGCACGTCTCTAACACACCCAAAAACCATCTGATTGCAAGCATCACGACTCCTATAACTTTTGAGAGCATCGGGTATTTAAGGGCTTACTGAGAGAATAACACCGCTGCGGTGTTTTGAGAGGTCGGCATCGCTGAGTGCAAAGCTGCCTGCCCGTTTAACGTCAGAGTTTGAATCCTGGTGCGGGCAGCTGGCGTCATTTAATTCACTTTGAGTTGGTAGGTAAAACGAGTACCTAGGATAACACCTACGGGAGGTAACTGTGGTAACCTGGATGACGTAAGTGGCCTTGTATCCCTGGAAATTGGATGAAAACCCCATCATAGGCTGAAAGGCCTAAACTACGAAAATAAGCACCGTGGCTGAGCGCCTTATGGTGTTTGCTTCCACTTTTCCATTACTTTGAACATATTAGATAACGATGTCTGGGTCACATGTCCGAGGATGCATATTCCAGTCATTTCTTCACCAGTTATTTTAAATATTCCCACATAACATTCCTTCTCTGCATGTTGAAATTCATTCTTGTACAGATCAGGAGCATTGCACAGACTCCTTCATGTCTTGTTTTCTTCTAACATGATAAAAAGAAATATTTAGTTGGAGTGTCCGTGCAGCTTATCGTGATTCCAGGGACTGAGTTACAATAATTTTCTCTTGATATGGCGGCGAATCCAAGCTAATGACGTCAGTGGAATCTCTCTATTGCTGTTGACCTCTTGATTCTTTTACTTTTTTTTTTACTGAATTTTCTCTGTAAGTCGTATTCATTTACCTACCAGTCCTCATTGGATAATGTTCCCAAGCTTATTTTAAGGTAAAAGAAATACGACTTTTACTCTCTTCAGGTGGCCGCTCGAGGGCCCTTTTTCCCACTAAGAAATGTCTATCTAGTGTAGAGGTGCATAGTGGTTGTTTTTCCACTATGAGGATTACATTATCTACTGTCATGGTGCAATCACGATAAAAATCATACACGGTATATCGGAGGATTTCTATTATCCAAGAAAGGGTACCAGTCTCCCCAACACATAATGATCAGTGTCTTTGTGAATGTTTTGTTGGGTAAGTGGTATGATGTTGGATTTCACAATATGGAGAATTCAGTTATATGTAGGCTTAAGTGTGTTTTGTAAGAGATGGGATGTGTAGAAGAGCTCTGCGGGTGAAAGTGTGTGAAGGATCATTTTTAATTGTGGTATCGAGAGGGATGCCTTCACATGGTGGCACCAGTATAACCCAGGTACCTCTGCTCTCCAGTTATACCCTACCTCACTGACTGATTAATCGAGATAAAGAACTGGCGGCGAAACTGTCAGGGTCATACGAATATGTCGCCGGACATCAAGGCAAAACACGACAAGAAAGGAAAAAGCAGACACTCTAAAACATGTATAAATCTAAACACTAAAAACACACTAAATCACAAAAACAGACAAAAAAGAAGCAATGAGCACCATAAACTGAAAGAAAAAATGAATACCAAATCTTATGAAGCGGTCCAGCTGCCTCCATAAAGGAAAGAGTTCCCCCTCCCATATATATATAACAGGCAACCTCCCGAAGCACCGACTAAAGACAGTACGACCCATCACCTGCCTGGTGCTCAGAGAGGTACTGATGACGTAAATCCCAAAGACTGGGGCACTCCACCAGCAAGTGCCGAACAGTCAAGGGGACCCTAGGAATCCTAACCGAATGAAGGGGGAGCGCCTTACATTAAAAATCCATGAGAGAATCAGGTATGGGCAATTCGTAGCTGTCACAAAGCCGTCTCCCACTGGCGAGACAAACCTCAGTTAGTGAAGGAGCTCACATCGCCAAAAACAGCATACATCTTGCTAGCCTTCATCACATCCCAATGGTGTTGCTAACAACGCCGCATCTGTCCAGCAGTAAAAAGCAAAAAATCAAAGGGAGGCAGCTGCTGCAGAGAAAGATATGATCCCACAGCAGCAGGAGTGCAGGCCAATGCTAACTAAGCCACCAGATCAGCCCCCTCATTCCCAAACACCCCTACATGGGCAGGAACCTAAAAACATCGCAGACGACAACCAAGGAGGAAAAGCCACTCTAAAATTGATAAAACGAGTCACTGAGATGAATTAAAAGACTCCAGTGCTACGGGAGATACTAAAGATCACAAAAGCAGACTGAGGGAGACTAAAAATGACTTGGAGGACAAATAATATTGCAGTCAGTTTCGTCTTAAAAATGGAAGAAATACCAAGAAGGCTACCGTCCCGAATGAAGGAAGGAAAGACGACACCAAACCCATTCTTCGATCCATCTGTATAGACTAGGACGGAACCGTCATGAGTAGAGGCATGTTCTAAAAAGAAAGAGACAGGGACACCTGAGAGGGATATGAGCTCTTTTTACCAACAACGGACCTACAGAATGTCACACAAGGGCGTAGTCAGTAACTCACTCGGGATCCGATGCTGACAAACTGCCAGCCTAGGAAATGAGAGGCTGACATAACAGACCGTACTCTGTACCGTTAGGGCTTTGGGAAACTAGGCCGAATGTCATAAACAGAAGATCGGGAATCCCGGGAGATCATGTCACAAGGCACTGAGTCTGGAAGGTGGTGAAGATGATACCAACACCTCATCATCAACTACTGACGATGTAAATCCAAAGGCAGACCACTAACATCCACCAACAAACTCGGAATCGAGGATGACCTGAATGTCTCAGTTGCCAGACGAACACCAGCATCATGCACCGAATCTAACATCTGGAGACGGGCATCTGTAGCAGTGGAGTAGACCTCACACCCATATTTGACATTACAAAGAATAAAAGATCTGTGCAAGAGGAGGGGAATCTGACAGTCAACACCCCAGGAGGTATGAGCCAGAACTCTCGGAGCACTCAAGGCCTTAATACGAGTACAAGCTATCTTAACATAACGAATCTGAGGAACCCAGGTCAGTCGTCTATCAAATAATTATGACATAGAAACCAAGAGTCTTCCACACAGGAGATTCTGGGACCATAGAGATGTAGGTTAGGGTCTGAGTGAACCCCACGAAGACGACAAAATTGCATAATCACAGTCTTTGTAAAAGAAATACGGAAACCAAGAGTCAGCCCACTGGAAAACTGCACTTAGGGTTAGCTGCAACTTCCTCTCAACCAGAGAAATTCGAGATGCAGTGGCGGAAATAGAAATGATTGATTGATTGATTGTAGTAGAAACTGGCGGTGCAACTGCTAAGGTCATATGCCGCCGGACAACAAGCTAAAACTCATGGCAAATAAATAGTGCATGATCGATATAAAGTCAGTAACTTTTTTCTAGAAATAAAACACTGAAAATAATAAAAGAATAGTTAAAAGAGAAAACAATTTCTTATAAAAGTTGAAGGAGGCCCACCTCATGAAGAAAACCAAAAACATCAGTAAAATCGCTATGAACTCCACCAAGCATCGAGGAGAGACAGTAGGCACCATCTACCCCTGTATGCCTATGGACGAAACTCCAATGCAGGTCCCCCAAACTTGGACACTCGACCAGCAAGTGACGGACAGTAAGGGGAACAAAGCAATCATCACAGTACGGTTGAGTCTCACCACTCATCAGGAACCCATGTGTAAGTCGAGAGTGTCCAATGCGAAGCCTAGCAAGAGCTACCTCCAATCGCCGAGGCATGGAAGGGAGAACCCTTGGCACAACCACACTCTGGAAGACCTCTTTCAGCTTATTATGAGCAACACCATCCCAGCATCTCTGCCAACACACATGCATTCTGTCCCGCAAGTAAGGTGTTAGATCAGATGCAGGAAGCGGATATTCTGTTGGGGGCTGTTGAGTAGCCGCAGCCTTGGCCAATGCATCCGCAGTCTCATTGCCCACCACACCAACATGTGCAGGAACCCAGCAAAAATCCACTCTCTTCCCCCGACGACGAATGAGGAACAGCCACTCCAAAATAGCTAAAACTAAGGGATGGGAAGACTTAAAAGAGTCCAGGGCCAAAAGCGCTCCTTGAGAGTCGCTAAAAATAGTAAAATAATTGTCAGGGTGAACAAACACCAACTTCAAGGCTAAAATGATGGCTGACAACTCTGCAGTAAAAACTGAGGCAATCAAAGGAAGACTACCTCCACGGCTAAAATTGGGAAATACCACTCCAAAACCAACACCTGATGCGGATTTAGAGCCATCAGTATACACAGGCACAGAACCACCATGATTAGAAGAATGTTCTAAAAATAACCTTAAAAGACACTGAGGAGCGACAAAATCCTCTGAACCTGCAATAGGCCTGCAGAAAGTTACCTTGGCCAATATCCAAGGTGCAACCCTCGGGATCCGAACAGGACTGACAAGTACTGCCGGCAAACCAAACCCCTCCATTATATCCTGAACCCTATAGCCAAATGGACGAGGCATGTGAGGGTGTCTACTATAACACAAAAGACAAGACTGTTTCGTCACACCCTCACAGACAAGTGAGTCTGGAAGGCGACGAATCCAGAGCCAGCACCGCACTGCAACAGACTGACGCAGTAGATCTAAGGGAGGCACACCAGCTTCCACCAATAAGCTGGGAATTGGAGAGGACCGAAAAGCCCCAGTTGCAAGGTGAAGACCAGCATGATAGACAGCATCTAGAGTTTTTAGTCTTGATTCTGTGGCAGAGGAATATATCTCACAGCCAAATGACAGCTTAGAGGTTACAAATACCTGAAACAAATGCGAGAGTGTCCTTCGATCAGCACCCCAAGAGGTATGGGACAGAACCCTCAATAGACTGAGAGCCTACATACATGATGTTTTAAGATTTGCCAAGTGTGAGACCCATGTCAACCGACAATCAAAAGTCAGGGCCAAGAATTTCGTCTCTGTCACACAATGGAGTCTCCTGCCACAAAGCTGGAAATCAGGGTCCAGGTGTACCCCTCTCATCCTACAGAAGTGCATAGCCACAGTTTTTGAAGGGGAAAACCGAAAACCCTTGGAAGTGGCCCAGGCAGAAATCTTGTCCAAGGCAAGTTGCATCTGCCGCTCAATAGCAGACATGCGGGAGCCAGAAAACCATATAGCTAAGTCATCCACATAAAGGGATGAGGATACCCCAGCAGGCACAGTGTCAATGATACCATTAATGGCAACTGCAAACAGGGAAACACTTAAGACACTCCCCTGTGGGACACCTTCCTCCTGGCACAGTGGTGCAGAGGGTAGAACCCACACGGACCCGAAATACACGATCAGTCAAGAAGTCTCCAAGCAACACAGGCAGGCGACCACGTAAACCAAAGGCATGAAGTTGTTGGAGGATGCCATGGCGCCAGGCAGTGTCATAAGCCTTCTCAAGGTCAAAAAACACAGCCACAAGGTGTTGCTTGGAGGCAAAAGCTTCACAGATTGACGCCTTGAGCCTGATAAGGTTGTCTGAAGTGCACCGTAATTTACGGAAACCACTCTGCGACGGAGAGAGAAAGCAACCCTTCTCCAGAAACCACATAAGCCTGACATTGACCATCTTTTCAAACAGCTTGCACACACATGATGTTAAAGTGATAGGGCGATAGTTGGAGACTTGGGAATGGTCTTTACCGGGCTTGGGAAAGGGGAGGACAATATCCAACTTCCAACTCCTTGGAATAGAGCCCTCACTCCAAACCCTGTTAAAAAGGTCCAATAAAAACTGAAGTGAATCAGTCAAAAGATGATGCAGCATAGTGTATGGAATATCGTCAGGCCCGGGAGCAGTGTCACGACACTCTGAAAGGCAGCACGCAGCTCACAGAGGCTGAAATCTAAATTATATGGCTCTCCACCACGAGAGCGAAAGTCAAGACCCAGCTTCTCCTGATTCTTACGAAAGGTAGCAAATGGCTGAGAAGGATCCTTTGTGGAGACAGAGTAAAACTGATCTGCAAAAGCAGAGGCTACTGCATCTGGTGCAGACACAAGTTCTCCGTGAAGGCGCAACACCAGAGGGGAGGGGGGCGAGAACCTACCAGAAATCTTGCGCACCTTTTTCCACACCATAGACATTGAAGTTGAAGATGTAATTGTAGAAACATACGACCTCCACGAGTTATGGCGAGCATTCTTCATGACCCATCTATAGTGAGCACGTGCTTTGCGAAACTGTATTTTTAGAAAAACAACATTACGATTGGTAAAATACCGACGAGCAGCTGCTTTGTAAGTTCCCTTTGCTACGGAGCAGTCATCATTCCACCATGGCACAGGTCTCCGGGAAAAAACACCAGAAGTCCGTGGGATAGAATGAACCCCTGCTGAGAAAATGGTCTTAGTAAAATAACATTCGGCATCATCGATAGTTGAAAAATCAGTAACCCTGTTGGCAAATACACACAGTTCCTCAAAGAGAGACCAATCAGCCCTGTCCAGACACCAGCATAGCAGATGGGCTACAGGAACAGAGTGAGTAGGCAGGACCACTACAGGATAATGGTCACTACCATGTAGATCATCCAAAACCTCCCAAGAAAAATCAAGGGCACAGTCAGAGGAGGAGATGGTAAGGTCAATGACAGAACACGTGCCATTCTGAACATGAAAATGGGTCGGCCTTCCATCATTTAGGACAACCAAATCTAAATCCCCAACCAAAGAGGCAAGAAGATCACCCTGGGGATTTGAAAGTGAGTCACTCCAGAAAGGATGGTGGCCATTAAGGTCACCAAGGAGTAGGAAAGGGGGTGGAAGTTGGCAATAAGGGTTTCTAGATCAGCACGTATAACAGGAACTGAAGGTGGAAGGTACAGACAACAGATGGTATAGCACCTCCCAGCGTGCATCTGTACTGCTAGAACTTGAAAGGGCGACTGAATCTCAAAGGAAATAAAGGGGACATCAGAACGGCACAAAATTGCACATCCACCGCTGTGACCACCAGGAGGAGATGCATGGAAGGCCTTATACCCCCTAATGGAAGGGAACTGTCTGTCCCCCACCATTGTCTCCTGAAGACACACACATAGTGGGTTCAGAGCAGAGAGTAATAACTGCAATTCCTCCCAATTTGCCATGGCACCTCTACAGTTCCACTGAAGACAGATTGGTACCGATTGAGCCATAGTGATTAGTATTAAATATTATGAACTTAGAAAACTATGTAGCAACCTCGTTGGGAAGGGAGTGAAAGCCCTTCTTCCTAGGCGTGGAGCTCTGCCTTACCAACCGAGAAGGCAATGAAGATTTAGAGTTTCCATGGGTGGAAGTACCCTTACCCCGAGACATGTCCTGCCCATCGCCAGAATGTGTCCAAAGCACAGAGAACTTCTTGTAAGACCCACGTGCCCCGTCCGCACACCCATGTGAGGGTTCAGCTGGCACCTCGGGGCCAACCGAACCCCCCCCAACCAAATCATCCAAAGGTTGGCCGCTGGGTGACGGATCAGAGGGAGCAAGCGACTGAGCTCTATGAGTATCTAAAGACCCAGGCCCCACCACACCTGAGGAAGAGGCAGGGACGGGAATCCTAGAAGGGCCATCATGAACACCCATAGACTCAGACGCCACCACTGGCTGGGTTGTCGAGCGAAGAGCCCCCTCAGAATCCTCATGTGGTAAAGAAGTTTGAACCTTAGAAGGAGGGGAGTCACCCAAAAACTCCTCACTCCTCACTCGTTTGAGGTTGGCAGATGCAACCTCCATCTCTGCACCAGAACTTAAAGCATTAGAAACTGTAGTGCCACACTGTAAAGAAGAGTGAGCAACAGTAGCAGAGCGGGCAGATGGTACAGGAGCAGCAGTTGGTACGGAAGTAGCAGCTGATACAGAAGTATGAGAGACGCTGTTTTTTTTGGATATGTCAGGACAAGGATGCACAGGAAGGACATCGGGAGTTTTGGATGTGTCAAAGCAAAGTGTAGCATCGACACGAGTGTTTGTCACAGGAGGAACCGGAGGAACTGGGATGGGGGAGGCACTCCCAGACGCTGGAAGAACCACCGCAGAGGGGACACCCCCAGAGACAGGAGGCACCTCCCTGGAGGAAGCACAGCTGCTTCCAGGCTGCACTCCCTCAGTGGAACCCCCCGGGCGAGAAGGCCGGGAAGTAGAACCCCGAGAATTTGATGGGGCATTGTGTGATGGCAGGGGCACCTGCCGGGTAGCTTTATGGCGAGACAACGCAGCAGCAAAGGTAACCCCAGGGCGAATGAACCGCTCCCTTACCCTGGCCTTTGCCTCAGAAAAGGAAATTTTCTCCTTTGTTCGGACAGAAATGATCTTGTATTCATATTTGTATACTTCACAATCCCTTGAGGAGGCTGCATGTGTTCCTCCACAGTTCAAACATTTAGAGGGTTGAGAACAATCATCTATACCATGAGAAATTCCACCACAATTTCCACAGACCTCAGGAAGGCCAGACGCTTCCCGCCTGCAAGAACGGCGGACATGACCAAACCTTTGACAATAATAGCATCTTCTAGGTCGGGGAACATAAGGTTTAACCTTAAGCTTCCACCATGCAGCGGTGATGACCTCTGGCAAAGTAAGACGATCAAATGTCAAGATACGAGTGGGTGTGAGGGTTAAAACCCCATCAACTTTCTTCATAATTCTCTGTACTCTTACAACACCCTGAGGAGCCAGCCCCTCTAAGAGGGAAGAATCAGAATATGAGACCAAGTCACGAGAATACACAACCCCTCGGGACTGATTTAGGACCAAGTGACGAGAGGCAGATACAGGATAATCAGCGACCATAGTTAGGGACTGGATGCGTGAACTCTCCTCTTCATTCTTGGCTTCTAGCAATAGAGAACCATCACCCTGCAAAGAGACCTTGGGCATAAATCCACATGCTGTAACTAGACCACTGTGAATCTTAAAACAGTTCAGGTTCCGGAAGGAAGTACCATCATCCGTTTTGAGGACTATATTTTGTGTAGGAGCGTTTCACAAAGACACCAGGTAAAAACTCGATACAGGGAACATCTGAACTCACAGTTTTGGCAGACGACCCGGAGGGTACAGGGTCGTCGGCCAGAGAGTGACCATTTGATGCCGACTCGTGTGGCTGGTCACCGACCACATGAGTGGTTAAGAAATTGTTTAATGTATCCATATATACTTTAGGAAATATGAATTGGCACCAGGAGCCAAGGGAAACCGCCTACCAGAGAGTGAGGGGACCGAGCGCGGTCTGATGGGAGCGGGGTACCTCGTCTCCAGAGGGTGTCCCAAAAAGGACACCCCGTGCTACGAAAGTTTGCTCCAACCAGTGCAAAGACCCCCTTCCCCAACACCCCCCAGCCCAGACACCCAACCAACCAACTAAGGACAGCACCGAGGCGATCCCTCTGGAGGGCGGTACCGATGACCCATATGGGTAACCTACGTTTCGGGCAGCGCTTAGTCAGACCCCTCACCCACAACCCTACCCGCATGGGAGACCCTGCCAGATGTCGTTACATCCACGGGCAGGCTTGTGGGATCACAGGGGCATGCAAGCCCCCCCACCTCGACAAGGTTGCTGCCCACGGGGGGGACGGAAATAGAAAGGTCATCAACATCATCAACATGTACGGAACCATGTACACCATCTGGAAGTACATTACGTAAACTGATGATGGCCACAGCAAAAAGTGTTACACTAAGGATACACCCCTGTGACATCCTATCTTGAAATGTACTGTCATTAGAAAGCACCCCCTTCCCTAAACTTGAACCCTTAAAAACAGTTGTATAAAAAATGCTGAATAAAAAGAGGCAAGTGCCCACGAAGACCAAATTTATGAAGAGAAAGTAAAATGCCATGATGCCAGGCAGTGTCATATGCCTTCTCCAGATCGAGGAAGACCATGACCTGGTGTTGGTTAGTGGAAAAAAGCCTCACATACAAGGTTCCAAGGACAGTAGGGTATCAGAGGTAAATCGTATTTTACGAAAACCATGCTGTACAGGGGAAGAAGCCAACCCTCTCCTAAAACCACACAATCCGACCATTTACCAGCTTTTCCAGGACCTTACGTGCACAGAAAGGCCATACAAATGGGCAGATAATTTGTTGCCTGTAGATGATCTGTACCTGGCTTGGGGATTGGGATAATGGGGTGCTTCTGAAAAGCCTAGTATTCCAGGAGATGTCACCACCAGTGGGACAAACACATTCCCGTGCTGTTTAAAAGCATATTTTTCTTTCTTAAATATCTACACTGTTGTGTGAAACTGTGAATCATGGTAATGTCATATACCGTAGTATAAATAATACAAATAGAACACGTATTTATAACGTAGCGTGAATTGCTTATGTTTACCATAAACGGAAATTAAAATATCATTGCTGGCATGTGATGGCAACCCGCCATTTCAGTGGTCCTATATTATTTACTTTCTGCTACATTTAGTGCAAGTTAGGTTCTTAATATATAGTTTGTTCAGACAGTAAACTACGCCTAGTGGGTAGCTTGACTCATTCACTCTCTATGTGGGCAGAATTGTAATGTTGAGTAAATACTGGGACTCAGCATTTTGCTCACTCTTTTCACCCATGCACACCACAAGACCAGTGTTGCCACGGTTTGAGAAGGCCGTGTTGTTGTCCCCTCAGACCCTTCAAAGCAATTACAGTACCGTACTTCATCTAACCTAACCAGACCACAAGTAGTCTAAATTGTATTATTTTAACCCATTGGATCCCAGGGGTGCTGGGCGAGGCATCGCACTGGGAGGGTACTAAGCGTACCGCCCTACGCTTATTGGCTCATAATCACGAAGCTCATAGGTCCCTACCTGGGGGTTCCCTACTTTATAAAGACTTGAAAAATCCTGGTTCTGTCCAGTAATCGGGACACTGGGCTCCAATGGGTTAAGCATTATTCCTAGTGCATTTGCTTTGAAAACAAATCTCTCGTGAAAAAACTTAAACACTGGACTGTCTTGTGCGCATGTGTGAATGGAGTGAGCAAAATTTTTGAGTCCCAGTATTTACTCAACATTAAATTTCTGCCCACATAGAGACTGAATGAGTCAAGGTACCCACTTGGCATAATTTACTGTCCGAACAAACAATGTATTAAGAACCTAACTTGCACTAAATGTAGCAGAAATTAAATAATATGGGACCACTGAAATGGCGGGTTGCCATCACATGCCATCAATGATATTTTAATTTCCGTTTATGATAAATATAAACAATTCACGCTACGTTATATATACGTGTTCTATTTGTATTATTTATATTATGGTATATGACATTCCTATGATTCACAGTTTCACACAACAGTGTAGATATTTAAGAAAGAAAAATATGCTTTTTAAACAGCACGGGGATGTGTCTGTCCCACTGGTGGTGACATCTATCGGAATACTAGCTTTGAAAGCACCCCATTAACGCAACACCTCAACAAGCCAGAAACTCACCAGTACACCACATCCTATAAAAAATGACAGCAGAACGATGGAGACTCATCAGACAAGTGACACAAAAAGGCATAATAAGAATTATCATCTCAGCCAGGAGAGGAATCAAGGTACTGCAACAAAACCGCCTAAAGTTCAGGAATAGAAAAGGGACATTATACTACTTCCTCAGAGGAGGCAAAACTGAAACCAAGAGGCTCTAAGTACCGACGCTGGCATGCACAAGGCAAATATGTATCCTTTTGTGACACAGTGGCGAAATGATCGACAAGCAACTCTGCAACAGCCAAAGAAAAAGCTAGTCCCACCTGCTGCAGATAAAACAGGAGGGGAGGGAATGGTAAATTTTCCTTACATTTTCCTTACCCGGTTCCATACCTGAGTGAGGGAAGTCCTCGAGTTGATGGAGGAAACATCCCTACCAAGAAGAACGTCTGGCCTCCTATAAAACCCGGGGGACATGAGCATGCATCCTCTAATACGCCACCAAATACCAAGGATCCCTGTGGTGGTGACATAGCCAAGAGATGGCGACTTGTTTGGCTCTCACTGAGGAACTGCACTCAGGGGTCCACCAAGGAAATGGACGATTAGGACACCGACCTTTCGTTCGTGGAATATATAGCAAGGCAGCCAAATGCAACACATTAGCGAAATAAGACACCGTCTCATTAACACAGTCAAAATCATTCACAGAACGGTCAGTGCAACTTAATTCCATGAAAAATGGCTAGTCTGACCTATTTAGCACCCAGCAAGGAAGACGAAGTTGAGGTCCACCCTCAGTAGCAGTAAAAAAGCAAAGGGAAGTGGTTGCTACCATACAGGTCTGGCAACACATCTCAGTTAAAAGCTAAAATAGCTTCAAACGAGCACAGGGACAAATGAGTAGCAGTAAAAGTCCCAGTATGGCTATGGATATAAGTCACCTCACTGGAATTCAAAACATCCAACTTTTCATCCTCCACTAAGGAAACTGGCATAGCACCCTGAGGGTTGGCCTCACTGTCACCCCACAGAAGGTTACGACCATTCAAATCGCCTAGTACAAGAAAGGGGGGAAGGAAGGCTATAGAGGTTTTCCAGATCCACCCTTTTGACAGTTGCACTAGGGGAAGGATACTGGCTGAAAACTGTACATCAAACAATGCAGATTTACATGGACAGAAACGTCTTGCAGATGGGTAGAAAGTTCCAGATGAGTGAATGGGACATTGGGATGAAGGAAGATAATGGTACCTCCATGATATCCTTGGCTTAGAACAGGATCAGAATAAAAGACATGGTAACCTGAAGAACCGGAAAGAACAACATCAACAGTCATGGTCTCCTGGATGCACACGCATACAGATAAAAATTGTTCAACAAGTTGAAGCAATTCCTCCCAACTGGCATATAATCCCCGTCAAATCCAATGAATAATAGAACCCATAGTGGAGGGAGGATCGGGACAAGGTCTGGGACTGCACAGCTCCTGACAAGCGAGCATGTTTGGACTGATTTTTAGGAAGGCCCTCAGAAAGAAATTGCCCTGCACCAGGAATCTGGAATTGTGCCGACTAGCCGAAGGCAAATTTGAGGATGAGGAAGAAGAAAGTTTTACAACATTCCTCTTCTAAGCCAGAAGAACAGGATGCTTGGAAGGCAGCTTGTAGGCTGTCCTATAGGTGAGGTTGGGCGGCCAGTTCCATCAACAGGAGCTTCAGAACTAGAAGGAGACTTCTCAGGACCAGGACCCTGTGAGGATGACTTCCTATGCAACAGAACTGAAGCATCAATGATCCGTGTAGCAACATGCCCCACTGGGGGCCGGACCACCGCCAAACACTAACTTCAGCCTGCACCTGGCTTGACCCCACACACTCCAGGGCAGGGGGAACAGCAGGTAGGTCCACACAAGGTTCCACAACAGAGAATTTAGGTGACAGGTCTTCAGGCTTAGGGTAGTCTGAAGAACCACAGCGACGCTTGCCAGGTACAGATGGAACTCTGGGGAAGCTGAACAAGGCAGGACGAGGAGACATTTCACCGTCGACATCTGCCACCACCTTGCAAGAGGGTAAACCCTCTGCCACGGCATTGAGAACTGAAACAGTTGCAGACAAGGGTAGATGAACACCAGTTTCCCAAGTAGGACTAACCTCGGGAACAGCATCGTGCAAATCATCAGATGGAAAAGTGGGTTACGGAATAGATCAAGGCAGCCTCCAAAACACAGGGCGGCTCACAGGAGCACCAGATATGTCAGAAGCATAAGTAACCCCGGGCTGGAAGAAACGAGTCTGGGCCCTCCTCTTTGCTTCAGGAAATGAAACCTTCTTATGGATACAAATGGGCAAAATCTCCTTCTCTCCAGTTAGTAATGAAGACTGTGTCGAGAAGACGCAGAATGGGCACCCTCACAGTGATAGCATTTAACCCGTCACGTCCCGAGGTTTTCCGCACCTCCGACATCCCCCATTCCCGAGGTATTTTCAAAAAAAAAATTTTTGGCTAAAACCTCCGCTTTTGGTGAGAAACATCGAAAATTCATAGAGAAATCGCTCACCTGAGGTTTAAAATACTCAATCCAGGTAGGAGTTCCTCCTTACCTGACTGGGTTTTCTAACATGCTGGCACCAAAGAAAATGAGTTCTATGGGAGGGTAACTATTTCATCCACTCATAAACGGTATTTATTTATTTACTTGGTACGAATGTATATGTAGTATGAGAGTATATTGGTTTTCAAGCAGTAATATAGGCATTATAAGCATTGTTTCACTCACTAACTAATCACCATTCATGACCTTTCTTTTCCCACATTATCTGATCATCATTTCTGACTATTTCTTCCTCTAATGCTATGTAAACCTTGTGCTCCACATTGTCATCGATTGGGGAATCACTCTGGCCCTGAATGTCTTTATTGGCCAGGTCACTGGTAACAGGTGAATTGCTGAGACAATGGCGTGAGGGGGGAGGGGGGGTTATGCGGTGTAAGGCATTGTCCCTGCTTGGGATCTTGTAGAGGAATAGAGGAAGGTGTCCCGTGTATACATACGAAAAATCATGCGCGAAAATTGAAAATTGTGCAAATTAGGGACCTTGCAATTGCACGACGTACCGGTACATCGCCGGGACTGGCAAATGCAAATCGTTGCAACGTACCCATACGTCGATGGGATGGGGCGGGTTAAAGGGTCCTGGACAGTCACTGGCATGGCTTGAGCCGCCTCAGGAGACACAGACACCAGAAAGACCAGCCTGTGCATGGTGGCAATAGCAGGCAACATGTCCATACCCTTAACAGTGGAAACATCAATTTGGGGTCGGCAAATATGGCCTCACATGAAGTGATAGCCAAGTGAGTTTCATAGAAACAGGTAACATTAGCTTGTCAAATGTCAGGAAAAAAGTTGGGGTTGGGGTCAAAATACTATATATTTTCTTTTGCAGGCACTCATCAGTCACACCAGAAGACCACAGTTCCTCTCGATTAAAGACAGCACGAGGAGCACAAGAAATATTGTTACCAGATACAGAGGTCAGAGCCTGTAGACAGGTGCTCTCCTCTAGAGAGGACAACTCAACAAGGATGTTACCATCCCTCTTTCAGGGGATTTTAGGTTTAGTTAGCCACAAGCAGAAACAATGGCAAGGTGAAGGTCAAAAATGTCAAAATCTAACTCTGACACATCCACAGAGGATTTCAGTGCGAGATATTTCACATACAAAACAGCTCTATTCCATCTGAGCCTGACGCTAATGGTGTACAAGCCGGACAAGAACGCCTTCCAGTCCCATTTGGATGCTGGGGCAAAGAAGAACCTTCTCCAGGGGCTTGGAAATGCTCCAGAGTGGCAATAAGAGATGGTGAGTCTGAAAAGCCAAGGGCAGATGCAGAGTCATCAAGAGAATTATTGGCATTTTTTTTTTATGTGTCTGACTCTGGGCACAGGCTTCACAACCTGCTCCCAAGGCCCAGTAGTCCTCCTACATACCATGCACCTCTACATATCACCACTTCGGCGCTAACACCCACCATGCTAGGGCTGTCTCATACAGGACTGGTGTATTGGTATTAGCGGGGGTATTTTTATGACATGTTGGCAAGTCTTCTGGTAGATTGGTAAAGTCTGCTTTTATTAAATTCAAATCCTTAAACTGTTCCCTACCCCAATGGGGATATGAACCTGGCCCCGGTATAGGCACCTCTCTACCGATTGAGTCACCGCCTCCCCCAGGTTGTTGCTGTATACAGTAAAGAAAAACTTCACTCCCTCACCCCTCCTCCCATCATGAACCCCTTGTTTAAGAAAAGGTTATATTATGCCAGGGATTACACTATTGATGACCCCAGAGGTGGTGAGGGAGTACATGCAGGTAACCACTGGGGTACCCAGACAAGAGTGACTCCAGTAGCCTAAAATAGAAGCCACCAGAACCCCAAAGTGCCTATCTGACCCTAGCCAACAAGTAACCAGCCAACTGACCTGGTCGGGCCCGAACAGGGCGTCTGTCTGTTCAGAATAGGGGACCAAAGAAATGTGTTGCTAGCTGCAGGGTGCATCATGCAGCACCATTCAACCCCCAGGACTCCTGTTTCCCAGCATTACGGGATGCCATGCAGGGCAAAAATGTGGGGAGGCAAAAGCCCTGCCAGAGATGGGAGATGGGAAGGGTTTTTTTTTTTTTTTTTTTCTTTTAATGCGATGAAGAAGGAACCAAAGGCCATGAGCCCGCAGTAACAGTTCCCTCCAAGAGAAAAACAAAATACAATAGAGAGCCAAATTCAAGATCCGATCATTTTGAGATGCCTGGACACACTACGTTTGAAAGACTGGAGATCATAGGCAGCAGGAAATACAGACAGAGGGAGACAGTTCCAGACCTGACCTGTTGCATAAATGAAAGACTGGGAGTAACGGTTAACTCTTGCATTAGAGAGTTGGACAGAAAAGGGATGAGAGTTTGCTGCCAGACGGGTGCTACGCGCCCGTCGTAGAGGTGGAGGAATGCAAGCAGACAGTTCAGAGGAGCAGTGGCCATTAAAGTAGCGATAGAAAAGAGATAAAGATGCAACAGAGCGGCGAAGAGACAGAGGTTGAAGGGAGTCGGTAAGAGGAGGAGAGTTAATGAGACAAAAAGCCTTTGCCTCCACCCTATTGAGAAGAGCTGTATGTGGGGAGCCTCCCCACACATGAGAGTTGTACTCCACACAGGGGCGGATAAAACCCCTGTATAGAGTCAACAATTGTGCAGGGGTAAAGAAAGAGCAGAGTCGGCTTAGCACACCCAATCTCTTGGAAGCAGATTTTACAAGAGATGCAATATGATCTTTCCAAGATAAGTCCCGAGTAAACGAGACCCCAAGCATGTTCAACGATAATACAGGATTAAGCTGAATATTATTAAACATTAGTGGGTATACCTGTGGAAGACTTTGTCGGGTTGATAGGTGTAAGAACTGAGTCTTAAATGCATTAAAGACAACCATATTATTTTTACCCCAGTCAGAGATATGAGCCAAGTCAGACATTAGGTGTGCCATAGCCTCATCCCTTGTTTGTTGAAGTAACTGTTGAGATGGGCGTTGCGGGAACCGAATGGAAAGGTGAAGGGTGGAGTCATCAGAGTATGAGTGGATAGGGTTAGATGTACAGCTTAGAAGATCATTGATGAATAAAAGGAAGAGAGTAGGTGATAGGACAGAGCCCTGAGGAACACCACTGTTGATAGATCTAGGAGAAGAACGATGGCCGTCTACAACAGCGGCTATAGAACGACCAGAAAGGAAGCTAGCGATGAAGGCACAGATAGAAGGATAGAAACAGTAGGAGGGCAGTTTGGAAATTAAAGATTTATGCCAGACTCGATCGAAAGCCTTTGAGATGTCAAGTGCAATGGCAAAGCTTTCCCCAAAGTCCCGAAAGGAGGATGACCAGGAGTCTGAAAGGTAGGTGAGAAGATCGCCAGTGGAGCGTCCCTGACGGAACCCATACTGACGATCGGAAAGAAGGTTGTGATAGGAAAGATGCCTTAAAATTTTTCTATTAAGAATTGACTCGAAAACTTTTGAAATACAGGACGTTAAAGCAATTGGACGATAGTTGGAGGGTTGGGAGTGGTCACCCTTCTTTGGGACTGGCTGAATGAGAGCAAACTTCCAGCAAGAAGGAAAGGTACAAGTTGACAGACAAAGGCGAAAGAGTTTGCCTAGGCAGGGTGTAAGCAC
>NC_137039.1:0-25000 GCF_032717465.1 Coenobita brevimanus
TAATACGTGAAGTGTAGCTAGGAGTGTGTGATAAAAGCTGTTGTAAGTGAGGCAGACAGAGTCCCGCTCCGTGTTGCCGTGAACTTTGTAGCTGATACACGGAGATACTTTAAGTGGACTTAATTTACATAGTCACAATGGGCAAATCATTGAGTGACCTAAGGAAAATGCAGCGCAACCAGCTGACACGGCTGACAAAAGAAGATTTAATTGACAGTATCCTGACAGCACCTGAAGGAAGTGACGGACAATTGCTGGAGTTGACCAACAAACTTCATGCCCTTGTCAACGAGGTGGCAGAGTTAAGGAGAGCTGTTACCGCACCGGATAGTAACATAAACAAGAGACTGGACGAACTACAAACCCAGGTAAATAAACAAGCTGAGGTTATTTCAAAACAACAGCGTTACCTAGAAGTCATAGACCGAAAAGAAAGGGAGAAGAATTTGGCAATAACAGGAGTTCCGAATGAGAACGAGGCGTTGGATGGAGCAACAACAGAGGTAAACAAACTAAACAAGATCTGGTCTAAGGTAGGAATCAGTGAAGATGTTCAGTCACCCGAGACATCTTGCCACCCCTCCATCCCACCATCAAGCAGCGTTTCAACTCACTATCGTATGACGAACTCTTCGATCAGAGAGACAGCTACTGGGACAACAACTTCTCAGATGCACTCGACGCTCTACTAAGACTCGCGACTCCAGTACCATTCCAAGAACATCACGAACGATGCCTCGAAGAATTAATAGACACTCACCCCGACGATACAGCGATTATGAACTACATCGTAAACAGAATCGAACACGAACGACTACAGCATCTTCACTGACCGGGCTAATGTATGGCCCGGCCTGCACTATAGGTGCAGGAAATCTACGAACGAACGAACGAACGAAGTCACATCGAAGGTTGGGAACCACAGGGGCAGAACAGGCGGCGGGCCATCCTGCTAACAGTTGACAGTAAGGAAACAAGGGACAGGATTTTAGAGAATGCTAGACAGCTTAAGCAGGCTGGTAAGGAGTATGAAAAGATCTTCATAAAGAAGGACGTCCATCCCAGCATCCGGAAAGAGTGGAAGAGGCTGCACGACGCGGAGAAGGCTGAGAGGGAGCGACCCGAGAACGCTGGCTGTGTGATACGCCTGGACACGAGGGAGAGGAAGCTCTACAGGGACGGAGTTGTGATCGACGCCTGGAATCAACAGTCTTTTTGAGCAGACCACAACATCGAAATACGTTTAAGATTCTGTCATGGAATGTAAACGGTGTTAGAACAAAACTGGAGAAAAAACCTGTGTAAGACTTGCTTCAAAATTATGACATCATTAGTTTAAATGAGGTTAAGACGTCATTACCTGTTTCCTTTCCTGGTTATGTGTCATATAAAAGTGATGTAAGAGGTTCATCTGAGCGGGGGGGAACAGTGGTATTATTAAAGAATCATTTATCTGATGCAATCGTAAATATTGATACCTGTATGGAGGAACAAATATGGATTCAGTTTCGGTGTGCACCAAAGTGTTTATTTGGATTTTGTTATATACCCCCATCTGACTCACCGTACTATTCTCACGACTCATTTGCATCAATTCAGGAGAAGTTAAAGACAAGTGAAATGTGTCAGGAGTGCGTTATAATAGGAGACATGAACGCAAGATTTGGAAACTTTGCTCGAGAATTGCCTAGCCACGTTGAGTTACCAGATCATGATAAATATTCCTATCCAGTCTTACCCGATGATGTACGGTTACCCAATGATGATGCCTTCATACTATCGAGTATTTGCAAAGAGTCAAAGTTGGTGTTAATCAATAATCTAAAGACTCCTTTTAAGCACTATGAGCAAGAAAACTTTTAGGAAAGGTGATGAATGGATATCAGAATTGGACACCCGTGTTGTGAGCACCTCGGTGTTGGGCGGGGTGAGTGAGTTCTCGGTGTTTCAAAATGATTCATTCCCTTCAGACCACGCACCCATAGCTGTAACCTTGTCAATACCAGGCGTCGATCACAACTCCGTCCCTGTAGAGCTTCCTCTCCCTCGTGTCCAGGCGTATCACACAGCCAGCGTTCTCGGGTCGCTCCCTCTCAGCCTTCTCCGCGTCGTGCAGCCTCTTCCACTCTTTCCGGATGCTGGGATGGACGTCCTTCTTTATGAAGATCTTTTCATACTCCTTACCAGCCTGCTTAAGCTGTCTAGCATTCTCTAAAATCCTGTCCCTTGTTTCCTTACTGTCAACTGTTAGCAGGATGGCCCGCCGCCTGTTGTCTGCCCCTGTGGTTCCCAACCTTCGATGTGACTGAACATCTTCACTGATTCCTACCTTAGACCAGATCTTGTTTAGTTTGTTTACCTCTGTTGTTGCTCCATCCAACGCCTCGTTCTCATCCGGAACTCCTGTTATTACCAAATTCTTCTCCCCTTCTTTTCGGTCTATGATTCTAGGTAACGTTGTTACACACACACACACACACACACACACACAGGCACACACACACACACACACACACACACACACACACACACACACACACAGAATTAATTTTTGGGTAGGGCTGGCAAAGAGACCTGTATGATCATGAGAGTTAATAGAGACAGTATTAACACTCTTATGACTCACTCTCAGCTGAATGCTATCGCCCAGCAGTACCTGGAATAAAATACTAGAGTTGCCCCTACCATGAGAGGGCCCGGGTACCATCTAGTGGTTGTAAAAGTAGCTGGACAAGTCTCTCGTCTTCGTAGGCGTCGCTACTTGGCTACTTTTGCTAGTGGCCGTATGACAGTGGAAGGACGAGGGTGTGTGTGTGTGTGTTGCTGTGCATCATTCTCCTGAGGTAAGTGTTGGATATTTGCTGTTTTTAGCCATTAAGGTGACTACATTAGGACACAAGGATATCGCACTGACAGCCAGGAAGTATCATGGCCCAAAGAAATATTACTTATGAGGCTACTAGACGTAATTCTGATGAGAAAAGGGGGCTGTTGGTATGAGGGAGCTGAGGAGGGCTTGTACCGCCTCAATCTTGGTGTCTCAGACCAGTGAAATAGCAGTGTGAGTGTCATCCTGTAGATTCTCGTGCCGATCAGACTGGTGGACTAGGCTTGCCTGCCTCCTTGTCCCTGTCCACCCAACAGTACAGTTTGGGACCTGAATGTATACTGGTAAGTGCGATTCAGATATGAGAGGGACAATGTGATGGAAAAAATTATTGTATGTAAATTATTTTGTCCTGAAGCACACACACACACACACACACACACACACACACACACACACACACACACACACACACACACACACACACACACACACACACACACACACACACACACACACACACACACACACACACACGCATGCACACTCGCACACGCGCGCGCACACACGCACACACAAGCACGCATGCACGAACTCACGCACGCACACAGACACACACACACACACACACACACACACACACACACACACACACACACACACACACACACAAAGTATATTATGGTGTTGTTCATTTACCTAGGCCGAGATCGTCGTTTTTTTGCAGCTGATTTCCCGTAGTGCAGTGGTAAATTTGGACAAGTATACAGCTCTGCATCATTTCCACGTCCCTTCTTCGTGACTAGCATCAATCTAGTGTTAACCCCTTGTCACAACACAAAATTTAAGAAAGAGATTGCAATTTTACGCCAAGTTAGATTGAACAGGGGTCCTTATCCTGCAGCGGTGTGTCACAGGCTGATGATGATGATAATAGGGTTGTCGGAGATGATATTGATGATGATGATAGTGATGCTGCTGATGATAGTGATGTTGAAACTCCTGAACCAACTAAGTGGACCGAGATTATGGTGATTGTAATGATGATGAAGCAGTTGGGATAATAATGATGATGATGATGACGGTGATGGAACTTATGTAGTAACTCTTTAACAGGGTTGTGATGATTGCTGTGCTTGACGCTGTTGCTCCTGGCGATGATGATGATGATGATGATGATGACGACTACGACAACGATGATGATGGTGATGACGATGATGATGATGATGACGATGATGATGATGATGACGACGACTACGACAACGATGATGATGGTGATGACGATGATGATGGTGACGGCGACGATCTTCATGTCTATGGCTGAGTCACCTCTTGTTTTTCGTTTCTCTTCAAATGTAGTTGGTGACTGTGTGTAGGAGAGAGACCGAGAGAGAGAGAGAGAGAGAGAGAGAGAGAGAGAGAGAGAAAATGTGTGTGTGTGTGTGTCCGCGCATGCTTGTGTGTATTTGCGTGCGTGCGTGCGTGCGTGTGTACTGCATTTCCCTCACACTCGAACTCTTTATATCATAAGAGTGCAAATGAGGTCAGGGATATCGCTCTTCTTGGCCATACAAATACTAAACATTTACACTATATTCTGAAAAAACATACTGGATTCCTAAGGTCACTCAATGGGTTTCAAAAATCATTGTTCACTGTCTCTTTATTTATCGCAAGGAAAGGGATGGATGTGTGTCCGAAATAGTAGCTCAGTTTTGGTCTTTCTCTGGACCGTGAATGATTTAAATGGAATAATTATCCTTATTTATATTGGTTTAGTTGTGAGGATGCAACACACGTTTTGTTTACGTTTTATCAGGGCACATCAAAGAGCGGCCATGTCCATCTGCTTCTCACTAATGATTTTCGAACGAGGTTCTACATTCCTCTAGATTTTAGGGACAGTGAAGCCGCACAGCACCACAACACGCCATACCATACCATACCATACCATACCACACCACAAAACCCCACACCACAAAACCCCATAGTCAGGAAATGGAAGAATATGAGTGCATTTAAGTATTTATGTAATGTGATGAATAAGGATGGAAGATTAGAGGATGAAGTGACTGGAATGATGCGTCAGGGAAGGAGGGTTGCTTGTTCTCTAAAAAGCAGTGATTAGGAAGAGGGAACTGAGGATGAAAGTATGAAAAAAAAGGGCACTGCATGCTGTGATTCCCACCTTAAAGTATGGAAGTGAAGCTTGGATCTTGTTGAAAGGACACAAGTCAAGAGTGAGAGCGGTGGAAATGAGCTACTTGAGAGGAGCATGTGGAGTTTCATAGAGAGACAGACAGACAAATGGGCAGATGAAGGAGCGTTGTGATGCCGATGTGGATAAGACTGAAAGCGTTAAGAGAAACACTTCGAGGTGGTTTGGCCATGTGGAGAGGATGGCGTATAATAAAATGACTAGAAGAGTGCACATGAGTTAGCTGGAAGGGTAGAGGGGGATGGGGAGACCGACGATGAGATGGAGGGAAAGAGTAGAAACATATGAGTGGGATATTTGAGCTAAATGGTAGAGGACAGTACATCATGAAGGCGATTTGCTTGTGGTCACCCCTTACGGGATTAAGGCGTCTGGCTATAGATAAACAGATATAGATAAATACAGTAGATAGATAGGTAGGTGATGATGATAATATGATAATGATGATGATGATGAGAATGGTAATGATAATGAGAATGACGGTGTAAATAATGATGATGATGATTATGACGACGACAGCTATGATGATGACGATGATGATGATGATGATGATGATGATATTGATGATGATTTTTGTCGGCAGGTGGAAGGACGAAACAGCAGGAACTCTACCATCGGTCCAAGCATCCACGATTCCACATCCATCCATCCATCCATCTTGCTTGATGTTAAAAGCTAAGTCTATTTAACTTAAGTAGTACCAATTGCTTCTTCATAAGCTTTCCAGCTGTCTGAACAGATCTGCAGTAGCTTTTAACTTCTAGAATAACTCGGTTCTGGTACTCAGTTTGGTACGTTTATTTTCCTTTTATCAGAACTGGCGCGGCAAATTTTGAGAAAAGTCCCTCAAGTAACTCCTATTATTTTTCTTACTAGGTTTCTAATGATGTCCATAGATCCGTTGTGGCTTTAATAGTTTCCTAGACAACGCAGTCTTGGCGCTGTTCTCTGCCACCCTATTATACCATGTCATATAGTGTTCTCGCTTGCTTGCTCTCTACGCTCGCTCGGTTGAACAATAAATCACTGAAGAAAAGGTGTTATAAAGCCCCCTAAGCCGCCATAGTATTACACCCTCGGTATGCAGTTCGTTCCCTGCGGCCTTGTAACTTTGTGTACCCGAAGCGCTTACAGAATAACTTGAAATAATTTTCCTTTCGTAACTAGACTCGTTTCACTTTAACTTGGCCTGAGTTGTTGTTGTTGTTCTTGTTACATCTTAGGCTCCTCTGGATGTGAACCCAGTGCTATGTTGAAGAATTGTCTGTGTTGTGGTGGTGTGGTGCAAGAAGTGAGTGGGTGTGCTGTGGTGTGGTGGTGCCACTTCGCAGTATGAGCACAGGGGATTGTATGTCTGTTATATATATTTTGTGTTAGTATTGTAGCAGGGAAGGTTGGTGTACTCGTGTCTCTGGGTTCGGTAGTGTCTGAAGGGTGTATGTCTGGTGGTGGCACATGAAAGATGCTGTTTGGTAGAAAGTTTTGGCTGGCTGGGGTGTCTGTGTGTTTATGTATGTGTTTGGTATAGAAAGTTTTGGCTGGCTGGGGTGTGTGTGTGTTTATGTATGTGTTTGGTATAGAAAGTTTTGGCTGGCTGGGGTGTCTTTGTGTTTATGTATGTGTTTGGTATAGAAAGTTTTGGCTGGCTGGGGTGTCTGTGTGTTTATGTATGTGTTTGGCAGAAAGTTTTGGCTGGCTGGGGTGTTTGTGAGTTTGTGAATGTGTCTGGGAAGTGTAGAGTCGGGTGGAGGAGGGGATATGTTGCAAAGATACTCTGTGTAGTGTTGGGCGGTTGTTTGATTTTGTTTGTGGAGAGGATGATGCAACATAAGGTTACAAAGGTGGGACGGATCTTGAGCTGAAGTGATGAACTGTGTGCCTCTCATATTCACTTGGTCTCTGACTGAAATTAGTTATGTTTCTTGGTGTAGGCTGTCAGTACTTGTGGTCTTAGTGTCTTCTGCTATCAAGGTATTGTTTTCTGTTCTTTAAAGCTCCTTCGTGTTTGTGTTGGATATGATTACGGCTCAGCTTGTGCGGCAGTAGTTCACGGTTGTTTTAATGGATTACTTATAAGTGGAGGATGGAGTTGGGATGTATATGAGAGAGGGTGTGAATTAGGGGGAGTGATGCATAATGACGGGGGACAGGGTGGCAAAGAGGCGACTTGTTTGTGGCCACCTCTTACGGGATTAAGTCGTCTGGCTATAGATAGATGGATAGACAGATAGCTTATAGTTTCCATACAGTTTGCCGAGTAGTAGCGATAGTTATCACTAGAATATGATGGTAGTCACGAATGAGTGCCGTGGAAAGGATGTTGGGCTGTAGTATTGGCTGTTTCTGCTACTGATCTGCGTGACATTCTCATATGCTTTAAATAAAACTCTGTGCCAAGTTAAAGTGAAAGGCGAGTATGTTTGTGTAGGAGGAACGAGAGACAAAGAGGTATTCTGTGGCCTGTTTTCTTTGTGCTTCCTACAAGACACAGTAATAGTTATGACGGGGCATTGATGGCAAGTTTGTGGGTCAGCACACACTTACGGCCTCTCATTATACAAGGTGGTCCATATATTACGCCACCCAGTTCTTGTGTGTTGCGGGCACGGCTCAGTGAACATTACCAGTGTCTACCCTGCATCATTATCTACTTCCCACAACCCTCTTCAGGCTTACCTTTATAATATAGGCTTTAATCTAGGTCCATTGATTGCATGGTGGAGAATTCTCATAACCTTTTTTATGCTTAGCTGTATATCATTGTATTGTATAATCTTTTATGTCCACTGATCACACGGCTGAGCAGTAATTTGGTGAAGCGATCAGAATGTCTTAGCTCATCACAAAAGCCGTCCCCAGAACACACAAGACTGCAGAGCGCAATATACTTATCACCTATATTAAGTCAAAGCCACAGTTTAAAAGGTAATGAAACAAGACAGAAAATTTAAGTTTTCATTATTAACACTTCAGTATAGAATACATTAACAGAGACAGCAATATAAAATATGCATTCAGAAGTAGCATTTGTCCACAGAACATCCTGGAGGGGAGCGACCCGACTTGCAAGGCAGATCACACCATCACCACCAGGCTTCTCTCGGCAGGTCAGGGCAGATCACCAGCAGCAGCAGGAAGTCATCTCACGGCTGGGGAAGACACGACACCCTGCCGCCGCCGCTGCCGCCGCCGCCGCCACCACCACCACCACCACCACCACCACCAGGCATCTCAGAGTAGGGGAAGACTCCACACCACCGTCAGGCTTCTCACGGCAGGGCAGACCAAACTTCAGCAGGGTATGACCAGTGTGGCAAGGAAGCAGCGTCAAGGCAGCAGACTCCAGCACGACCTGTGGACCAGATGTGTATTAGTTCAAATCAGTGTTAGCTTTAGTTATTTAATCTTCTATCTATCTCTATCTATTGCCAGACGCCTCAATTCCGTTTGGGGTGGCCACAAACAAATCGCCTCCAAGTCGCCCTGTCCCCCGCCATTTCACTGCCCTGCTCCCAACCCACACCCCCGTCTTTCATATACCTCTCCTCCCCATCCCTCCATCTCATCCTCGGCCTCCCCCTCCCTCTTCCCCCCTCCACCTCACTCACATACACTCTCTTCGTCAGTCTTTCACCCTCCATCCTCTCCACATAGCCAAACCACCTCAGTGTGTTCTCATAACGCTTCCTATCACATCCACATCCACACCACAACGCTCCTTTATATCCTCATTCGTCATCCTGTCTCTCCATGTGACTCCACAAGCTCCTCTTAAATAACTCATTTCCACTACCCTCACTCTTGACTTGTGTCCTTCCAACAACGTCCAAGCTTCACTTGCATACGTTAGAGTTGGTATCACAATACTGTCATGTAGTAACTTTTTCACTTCCATGCTCACTTCCCTGTTTCTTATCATTGCTTTCAAAGAACCAGCAAACTTTCTTCCCTGCTGTACCCTTTCAAGCACTTCACCCTCCAAACCTCCATCCTTACTCATCACACTACCCAAGTACTTAAACGTACTCACATTTTCCAATTCCTCACCATCCAACCTCGCTGTACATTCACTGACTTCACCTCTCTCAAAGACCATCACTTTACTCTTCCCTACATTCACCTTTAGATTCCGTTTCTTACTCTCCCAAACTCATCCACCAAGCCTTGCAGCTCCCCTTCGTCTTCACTCAACAGCACAGTATCATTAGCAAACAACAGTACAGGGAGTTTCCAAACACTACCCTCTCTCACCAGGGCCACTCCAACATCCACTACCCTACCTTGTACCTCTTTTATTACCCCATCCATATTCAGATTGAACAACCATGGAGACATGACACATCCCTGTTTCAACCCAACCTTCAAAGCGTGGACTCATTAGACTGCTCAGATTCTGTTGGGAATGGCACACAGTTAGGGAATTATATCACCAATATTTTATCCAAATTTCCCATACAGGGTGTTGCATGAAATGTTTGACAAACTTCAGAAAGTTGTTCTTGGGGCAATTTTGAGTTAAGAATTGCTGCATCAACCTGGGCTAATTTCTCGTCTATTATCCTCAGTTTCTGTAGGGAATGGCAGCAGATTAGAGACTGGTATGGCAAAATTTTATCCCCTGCCACCACCACCAGGCCGTCTATTTTTAAATCCCCTTGTAAAACTGTAGAGATATATCGGCAGGACAGTAAATAGTGATCCTACTCTGGTACTCTGTATGGAATTTCAGAGAGAGAGATGATGATGCCACTGATTCATGGGGTTATCTTTAATTTAACAAGAAACACGTTACTTACCTCTCTATTCAGTTTGCACGAAAATTAATGTTTAAAAGACTGATAATATATTCACGAAATTTTCTTCTTAAAATTTAATAAGTAAATATTTAATTTGAAGTGTGACGTCACTGGTGCATTATAGGAGCAACGTTGAGAGATGCTGGAGGTGAGTAAAGATTTTATTCTTTACGGTGTTAGTCTACTTCTTATTATGGTAATTCTTATGCCCATGTGTTTATCAGTGTTTGCTGTCATTATCGAGAGGTGTAGTCGGCTGATGTAAGTTGTAATTATTAGCTATAAGGATGATATACGGCGGTGTGTATCTCCAGGTGACCAAGATGTCCCTTTAAACTGGAGTAAGCAGTGCTACTTAAATCCCCCGATATTCACACCATCTGTTTAGGTTTTAAGGTCGAATGTGATCCTGTACATGGGCAGGCATAGTAGGTTAATTGGCTGGAAAAAATGAGGGGATGTGTGTAAAAACTGTAATGGGTAGTTTGTTTACATCGGGGATATAAACTCCGCGAGTCCCTTTAACTCTTGCAATCCCTGTGATGCCCTTTTCAGTTTATTCATAGTGCCAGAAGGCAGTTTTATTCAACTTATGCAAAGTCTCTGCTATTGCAGGAGTTCAGTGAGGCTGTGCCTAACCCCTACACTTCCAGAAGTCTATACAAAGCTAAATATAATCATGAGATGGCATTAAAAAAAAAAAAAAAAAAAAACCCTGCTCTGTGAGTTAAACTAGTGAAGACTGAAGGTATTAACATGTGTAGGAGAGACACTGGATAAAGCCTGATTGGAGATATAGTATATTGAACTGGAAGGACTGCATACCTTACATCCTTCATTAGCCATTGCTGCTACCTTTAAATAAGAATTATCATACTGAAGGTAATTACTAGCAGCCTTCATTAACATATTACTGTACTGTAATTAGGAGAGAGGTTTCATAAGTTGATTGGAAGTCAGGAGACAGCAGGAATATACCATTACTGTTGAGGGGGATGAATTTGTGTGTAGGCTATGATATAGGAAGCATATCTCAGAATATGGATGTACAAGGTTAATCATATCTTGTATAGTACTTACACTTTCAGATTTGATAGCTTTTCCTTTTGTAATCTTTACTGAATGATGCAATCAGTTCATGATTACACATTATATAATCTCAGACTTCATCTGTGTCATTGTAGTTGGCTCACCTTGACAAATTTTAGTCCTTCTGCTGCTTAGTTCCTGTATCTAAGTGGCAGAATAAGACAGTATTATGGTTTTGCATCCTCCCCATAGATCTTCATTGTGATTTGCATGATAATCTAGTCTTTATCCCTAGAAACAGCTCAGCATTCAAGGTGGAGAGATGCCAGGTTTTTGTCAGTTTAGGGTGGACATGTAGTCTATATGGTTTGTCTTTATTGTTTTATGTATTCATTATTATTATTATTTTTTACTGTGGATCAAATTTAGCGATTCATATCTTCCGTTTATTAACCTGTACAACAGATAGGCTTTCATTCTCAGTTCTCACAGAAGGTATGACCAATGAGTACTGTACTGTCTTCCTGTGCAGTGTATATTTTGTCATTTGTACTCTCATTATAAGTTTCATTAAAGAATTTGTATCATATGTTTAGTTTCTGTGTCACTCAGTGTGTTAAGTTTATGTAATATATGGTTAATCGTTTAAGTCCTGCCGTTGGTTAGCAGTTAAGTTCCAGTTTTTACTTTCTCCCTTTATATAAGTAGCAACTGCTCTATATTCTTTCCATAGCACTTGTTCATGATTAGCATTAAACTGCAGGCTTAGGTATTCCAAGTAGCTCAGGGAATTTCGAGATATCTCCTCCTAAAGCGACATTAATAGGTACATGACAATTGAGTTTAGTCTGTGCATGATAGTTCAATTTCCCATTTTTTGTAACATGTAAAGAAATAAAATACAGTAGAAGTTTTAGCCAATATACTAGTGGGGCCGCGGTGGCATGGTCAGCATGGTGCTGGCCTGCTGATCAGGAGGACCCGGGTTCAAGTCCCGGTGTGATAGAGGTTTCTTTAAAATGTGGCTGAGGGAAGTTTGCGTAGCAGGCTTTCCTTAAAACCACAAGGCCCCTTACACTTCAGCTCACACACACCAAGACACTTACACACACTACTACATACACACACCAAGACACACACACACACACACACACACTGCTACATACACACATCAAGACACACACAAGACACGTACATAGCCACAGCCACCTTCACACAGTAGACACACACTACACACAAGACACGTACATACACACATCACAGTAGACACACACACACACACAAGACACGTACACAGCCACCTTCACACAGCAGACACACCACACACACACAGGGAGAGGGAGGGACAGACACACCACAGGCAGACAGAGAGGGGTATATACAAAACACAGGGAGTGAGAGAGGAGGGGGTTTTATTAAAAAGTCCAATTTTGGTATACCTCCTGTGGCAAAATTGATATAGCCACCCCCCTTTAATATTTTTTGGATATTTTCATTTAGTGCCCCCCAGGCCCCAGACCCACTCGGTTGAACCAAATTGTCTGGCGTCAGCTGGAACATGATGCTAGAGTTATGCCGGTCATGCGGGGGTTAATGGTGACAGAGTAGTAACTGTCAGGCTCCTATGACTCACTCAGCCGAACAAAATCGTCTGTCAGCTGGAATGGAATACTAGAGTTGTCCCAAGCACCAGAGGGTTAAGAATCTTAACCCTCTGGTGCTTGGGACAACTCTAGTACCCCATTTCAGCTGACTCAGACGATTTTATTCGACTGAGTGAGTCATAGGAGCCTGACAGTGTCAATACCGTCACCATTAACCCCATCACGACCGACATAACTCTAGCATCATGTTCCAGCTGACGCCAGACAATTTGGTTCAGCCGAGAGAGGATCCTAGGATCCTGAGAGACATTATAACATCACAAACAAAATACAAAATGCCTTCCCTCCATCTTGAACGTACTATAATTCATTTACATTAAGTAAGCTCGTATTTTCGTATTTTTGCAGCTTATTTCATGTATCTTAGTTAAAAGAAAAAAATACTACGAGCCGGTGAATAAAACCAACACTTGTAGACGAAGACTATAATTACCAAACAGTTTCGGTGGACACTGCCACCATCTTCAGTGGTCAAGATAGTGAGAGGGAGTGACATACTGACACTACAAGGGTTCCTTTTTATGCCTGTGTGTGTGTGGAAGGGTGGGGTAAAGGTTAGGTGGGGTGGGGTAGATTGTAAGCGGGGATTAACCCAAGGGGGATTTTGGGGGGGACATTACCGGACAGGTCAGGTGTAATTCCTATCTGACCTTACCTGTGTCGTAGCAGGAAGGGACATGTCTCTTCCTGCTACGACACAGGTAAGGTCAGATAGGAATTACACCTGACCTGTCCGGTAATGTCCCCCCCAAAATCCCCCTTGGGTTAATCCCCGCTTACAATCTACCCCACCCCACCTCACCTTCACCCCACCCTTTCACACACACACAGGCATAAAAAGGAACCCTTGTATGGTCAGTATGTCACTCCCTCTCACTATCTTGACCACTGAAAATGGTGGCAGTGTCCACCGAAACTGTTTGGTAATTATATTCTTCGTCTACAAGTGTGGGTTTTATTCACCGTCTTTGATTATCACGCAAGAGTGATTCATCCAGCCAATACTACGAGCTCTGTATCTTTTTATAGCCCTTCTTCGTGACTAGCATCGTATTCTAGTTATCAATAGTTACAACTGAGCATTCAAGTTGGAGGGATCACAACTTTAAGCAATTACAGTAAACAAACAAACAAAAAGCAAGTGTCGTCCTCTTGACCTCTCGTCTTCGCAGGAATGCAGCGGTGGCGCCATCTTGTGCGTGGAATGCGTGAAGTGCAGGCTCTTGAGTGGAAGGAGCACGGAGCCACGGGAGACTTAATAATATTCGCTAGTCAGCCAGTCTAGAAGCCTGGGACATTTGCCTGAAATAATAATAATAATAATAATAATAATAATAATAATAGAAATAACAACAAAACCAGTCATATACATAATTCAATATCTTAGCCACTCGATCTGTCCATTCCGCCCCTTTAGTACGAGACGCATTTCTCTAAGCTATTTTTTCTAACATGGGAGGTTCGATACGTTTGATTGAGCCTATCCATAAGACTCCTAAAACTGAGTAAATGCCTCTGAAAGTTGCAAAATATAAAATATAAAACGTCTATATGATATAAAAACCTTTGTTCACCTCCGGGACTCGATCTGTGTTAGATAAGACTGGTTTGGTTAAGGTACGGTAGGGATGGGATTGTTGTGGCAGGGTGGGGTAGCGTTGGGTCGGTTATGGCCAGGTGGGGTAAGGTTGGGTTAGTTTTGGCAGGACGGCGTAGGATTGGGCCGGTTTTGGCAGGGTGGGGTAGGACTGGGTCGATTTTGGCAGGGTGGGGTAGGATTGGGTCAGTTTTGGCAGGATGGGGAAGGGTTGGTCGTGTTTGGCAGGGTGGAGTAGGACAGGGTTGGTTTTGGCAGGGTGGGGTAGGATCGGGTCGGTTTTGACAGAGTGAGGTTAGATTGGGCTGATTATGCCGAGGTAGGGTAGGGATGGGTCGGTTATGGCAGGGTTGAATAGAGGTGGGTCGATTAGGGCAGGCGAGGGTAAGCATGGGTAGGTTATGGCTGCGTTGGGGAGGGTAGGATAGGTTATGGCAGGGTAGGATAGGGCTGGGTGGTGGTGGGCTGGGTAGGGTAGTGTAGGGCTGGGTAGGGTAGGGTAGGCTGAATCAGGGTAGTGTAGGGTACAGAAGAGAGGTGGGTATAACTGCCGTTTAGTTCCGTCATATCCAACGCCTATTTCACTCAGTTATACTACACTGTCTCATCAAATTTGGGGCGATCTTCTCTACGATTTTTGTTCTTCCCCGCTTAGTTCAGTCCTTTAGTTCATTCATGACCCTTGGCTTTCCTTTTTATTTTTTTTTATGTGGTGGAGCGCAGGTGCACGAGGCTAGACCACCATAAGTCCAGAATATTTAAGGGTAGGCCACCAAACTACGCCCTGGTAACGTCTACACGTCAAAACATCTGTCCACCTCTGGGACTTGAACTGCGGAGCGCTGGACACAGAGCTCTCGGTTTGCGGATGTCACTTTTACACTTTGCTAGCTTCTGACGATATCCTACAGCTTCAGAAAACCCTCTTAGGACGACGGGACAGAATCATGTAACCCTTCAGACCAAGAACGATTTATTTACTTTGTCCTAGCTGACCGCACGATTTTATTCAATTTAGGAGATCCCCTGACAGAGAAGGGGTTGATGCTGGCTGTATCTATCCCCTCAAATTCAAAATTCCTCTCCAGAGCTGAAGAAAATCGTCTGGAGAAAGAATGAAGAAAACTGAAGAAAGTGTTAGAGTGAAAAATGAGTTAGATAAGATTGGTTTGGTTAGGGCAGGGTAGGGTTGGGTCGGTTATGCCAGGGTGGGGTAGGGTTGGGTCGGTTTTGGCAGGGTGAGGTAGGACTGGGATAGTTTTGGCAGGGTGGGGTAGGACTTGGATGGTTTTTGCAGGGTGGGGTAGGATTGGGTCGGTTATGGCAGGATGGGGTAGGATTGGGTCGGATATGGCAGGGTAGGGTAAGATCGGGTCGGTTTTGGCAGGGTGGGGGTAGGATTGGGTCGGTTTTGACAGGGTGGGGGTAGGATTGGGTCGGTTTTGGCAGGGTAGGGTAGAGATGGGTCGGTTTTGGCAGGGTGGGGTAGGATTGGGTCAGAGTTGGCAGGGTGGGATAGGAATGGCTCAGTTTTGGCTGGGTGGGATAGGTATGGGTCGGTTTTGTCAGGGTGGGGAAGGGTTGGGTCGGTTTTGGCAGAGTATTGGTTAGGTTTCGGTTGGTTTTGGCAGGGTGGGGCAGGATTGGGTCGGTTTTGGCAGGGTGGGGTATGATTAGGTCAGTTTTGGCAGAGTGGAGTAGACTTGAGTTGGTTTTGGTAGGGTGGGGTAGGGTTTGCTCGGTTTTGGTAGAGTGGGTTAGGATTGGGTCGGTTTTGGCAGGGTGGGGTAGGATTGGGTCGGTTTTGGAAGGGTGAGGTAGGATTGGGTCGGTTTGGATAGGGTAGGGTAGGCGTGGGTCGGTTTTGGCAGGGTGGGCAAGGATTGGGTCGCATTTGGCAAGGTGGGGTAGAATTGGGTTGGTTTTGGCAAAGTAGGGTAGGGATGGGTCGGTTATGGCAGGGTAGGGTAGGATTGGGTCGGTTTTGGCAGGCTGGGGTAAGATTGGGTCGGTTTTTGGCAGGGTGGGAAAGGATTGGTCGGGTTTGGCAGGGTGGAGTAGGACTGGGTTGGTTTTGGCAGGGTGGGGTAGGATTGTGTCGGTCTTGATCGGGTGGGGTAAGGTTGGGTTGGTTTTGGCAGTATGGGGTAGGGATGGGTCGAGTTGCGTTTGGGAGGGTAGGATAGGTTATGGCAGGGTAAGATAGGGCTGGGTGGTGGTGGACTGGGTAGGGTAGGGCTGGGTAGGGTAGTGTAGGGCTGGGTAGGGTAGGGTAGGCTGAATCAGGGTAGTGTAGGGTACAGAAGAGTGGTGGGTATAACTGCCGTTTAGTTCCGTCATATCCAACGCCTATTTCACTCAGTTATACTACACTGTCTCATCAAATTTGGGGCGATCTTCTCTACGATTTTTGTTCTTTTCCGCTTAGTTCAGTCCTTTAGTTCATTCATGACCCTTGGCTTTCCTTTCCTTTTTTTTTTTTTTATGAGGTGGAGCGCAGGGGCACGAGGCTAGACCACCATTAGTCCAGAATATTAAAGGGTAGGCCACCAAGCTACGCCCTGGTAACGTCTACACTTCAAAACATCTGTCCACCTCTGGGACTTGAACCGCGGAGCGCTGGACGCAGAGCTCTCGGTTTGCGGATGTCACTTTTACTCTTTGCTAGCTTCTGACGATATCCTACAGCTTCAGAAAACCCTCTTAGGATGACGGGACAGAATCATTTAACTTGTGCTGGAGTCTACTGTGTACTCTGTTCCATGTCTTTGGGAACTAGAGTATAGCATTGTAGGCTTTCTTTGCATACTTTACTTTTTCTGTGATATTGTATTTTAGTCATTTGTAATACCATAAAGGGCAAAGTAAAGTTGATATACAGCTGATTCTTTTATTATCTTTAGTGTTTTACAAGAGTTTACAATTACAATACATTTACAAAATATAAAAGTAGCAATGGCAGCAGCTGTTAGGTTACTCTGGCAGAAGATTTTATATATTTAAGTATACGTATCTCAAAGTATATCACAAAAGTATTGGACTAGAGCAAATGTTTCAAGTATTATCAAAGTATATCAGTTAAATACGGGCAAGATACCTTTAGCAATTAATATTATGTAGTAGGTCCTATGTCTATCTCCAACTCGCTCCCTCGCTCCTACTCGCCCCTCTACCCTCTCTCCATCACGCTCACTCTAGAACGACAGAAAAAGAAAAAGCACAGACCCACCTACCTGCCACACCCAGCCTAGTATGCTGGGAACTAAACACACACACACACACACACACACACACACACACACACACACACACACGCAAAAAAAAAAAAAAAAAAAAAGCACGCACACACAATCACACCCTAAAGGAAAATACAAAGAAAAATACAACCTGTCACCTGTCCTGTCTGGCGCTCCGATCTCCCTGCAGGCTCTCTGGTCTCCCCTGGTCTCTCGGCCGTCTCGTCTCTCCCTCGCAGCCGTCTCTGCATCGCCTGGGGAAATACAGGAACATCAAAGGTGCCTAAGGAATGCAATGCCTACCAGAGTAACGCTATACAGGTGCCGCCACAGCTGCTGCTACCCTCCCTACCACATCACCTATCAGTACAAGCTACAACACACGCTGCACCAGTTCCTCTGCAGGGCTTGCCATGTTCTCGAGCGGCCATCTCGTCGTCTACAGCTGCTATTTCTTCCGTAGTTGCCACCCCTTCTTCTGAGGTTGCCATGTCTTCTGAGGTTGCCATCTCGTCTTCTGAGGTTGCCATGTCTTCTGAGGTTGCCATCTCGTCTTCTGAGGTTGCCATCTCGTCTTCTGGGGCTGCAGCTTCGCCTTCCCCCTCGCCTGCAGTTGCCATCTCGCTGGCCAGGGTTGACATCTCGTCCTCCGGCGTTTCCATCGATTTCTGTGGAGCAAATATCAATTAGGCCAAAGTACGCACTATATGCTACTGCTGAGCCTATGTCCTGTATTCTGGGTGGCATAGCAGGCTTCGTAGCGCATTTCCCTGAGAGATTTATTTTCCATAACACCAACATTATATTGCAAACTTACGTCAATGTCTTCTAACCCCAACTTGTCACCCAATTCCTTCCCATTCCACACATCCTTCCTTTAAGTTCTTCACAGCCATACTGTACCATCACCACACCCACACCACCACCACCACAACCACACTCCATCATACAACCACCAGCATAACACTACCACCACTACCACAACCACGCACTACCACCACCATCACAACCACACATCACCACCACCAACACCGCTGACATCACCACCATCACAACCACCACACAGCTATCAGTGCTCTCGTGCAAAATTTATCTGCGAGAGAGAGAGAGAGAGAGAGAGAGAGAGAGAGGGAATTCTGTGTGTGTGTGTGTGTGTGTGTGTGTGTGTGTGAAAATAACTCTTTTAACAATAAACAAAATGCATGACTAAGTGTACGATGTGAGAAAAGCTCAGAAAAAAATATTTCAAATGTCAGAAAGTTTAAAAATGGTTCAAATACCTTTTACTTGGGGAGAAAAATATTATTTCCCGCTCCTGTCGTCTGTCGTGTCGATGTAAATATCCTTTGCTTGCCTGGCCGTGTAAATATCCTCTGCCTGCTTGGTCGTGCGAAAATCCTCTTCTTTCTTCGTGTCAATGGAAAAATTCAACCTGAGAGGTGGAGAGCAGAGGTGTGAGGGTAGGGGAGGTTTGACTGGTAGCAGGGAGATGTGAGGGAGGGTAGAAGGAAGAGTGAGGGGGTAGGGAAGAGGTGAGGGAGTAGGGAAGAGGTGGGGGAGTAGGGAAGAGGTGGGGGGGTAGGGAACAGGGGAGGGGGGTTGAGGGAAGAGATGAGGGGGTAAGGAAGAGGTGAGGGGTAGAGGGAAGAGGTGAAGCGGTAGGGAAGAGGTGAGGGGGTAGGGAAGAGGTGACGGGGGTAGAGGGAAGAAGTGAGGGGGATAGAGGGAAGAGGTGAGGGGGTAGAGGGAAGAGGTGAGGGGGTAGAGGGAAGAGGTGAGGGGGTAGAGGGAAGAGGTGAGGGGGTAGGGAAGAGGTGAGGGGGTAGGGAAGAGGTGAGGGGGTAGGGAAGGGGTGAGGGGGTAGAGAAGAAGGGACGGGGGTTGAGGGAAGAGGCGAGGGGGTAGAGTGAAGAGGTGAGGGGGTAGGGAAGAGGGGAGGGGGGGAGGGAAGAGGGAAGGGGGTAGAGGAAAGAAGTGAGGGGGATAGAGGGAAGAGGTGAGGGGGTAGAGGGAAGAGCTGAGGGGGCAGGGAAGAGGTGAGGGGGTAGAGGGAAGAGGTGAGGGGGTAGAGGGAAGAGGTGAGGGGGTAGAGGGAAGAGGTGAGGGGGCAGGGAAGAGGTGAGGGGGGAAGGGGGAAAAGGTGAGGGGGTAGAGGGAAAAGGTGAGGGGGTAGAGGGAAGAGGTGAGGGGGTCGAGGGAAGAGGTGAGGGGGTAAAGGGAAGAGGTGAAGGGGTCGAGGGAAAAGGTAAGGAGGTAGGGGAGAGATGAGGGGGGTAGGGGGAAGAGGGGAGGGGATAGGGAAGAGGTGAGGGGGTAGGGAAGAGGTGAGGAGGGTAGAGGGAAAAGGTGAGGGGGTAGAGGGAAGAGGTGAGGGGGTAGGGAAGAGGTGAGGGGGTAGGGAAGAGGTGAGGGGGTAGGGAAGAGGTGAGGGGGTAGGGAAGGGGGACTGGAGTAGCGGGCATAGAGGTGACAGTTTAGAGATGGTGTGTACAATTAGCCACTGCTACGACGCCAGAACACATAAACACGAGTATACCTCTGGAAATATATCAGTGTGGTTGTTTGTAAATGTTGGCAAATTTAACAATGGTATTTAACATATTTTCCATCGGCTGTTTAATTAGCAAGGAGTGTTTGGGACTTTTCATAAACCTCAGGGCACCTTCGAAATAAACAGATGTTAACCAGGATTATTGTATCTCCCTTGGCGGGTGTGTGTGTGAATAATGAACTCATTTCTTAGTAGGGACTGTCACCGAAAAAAAAAATAGCTTCTTTAGGCCCAAGAGCACCAGCTTTGTCCACAGCTCGTGTCATAGTGGAATTGCTGTGCCGTGTAAATATGTAGTTATAATACGTCCACATCCACGTCATCCAATAGAGTACACGAATTATTTCTTTTAAGTAATTTCGTGGGGGGGGAAGGGGTACTGCCAATCTTCACCCCCCTCCCCCCGTAGTTCACACAACGCACGACGTCAGAACGCATGCCCTGATCAAGGAAGGGTGTAAATCACAATCTTTATGCAAATATGTGAACGGTACTGTCATGAGAGCCAACCTGAAAGCCATTATAGTCAAAGCCCCATCTTGTCACCGACCATGACTACCAAAATCTCAGTCAGTTATCGAGAAGGTGAATAAATCGGATAATGTCGGGGCAAATGATCATGTTAGTGTTAACCCATTCAGCCAAGAAACGTCGTTCATTTTATTCTTGCAACAGCCTGATGATTTTATTCAGCTTAGGGTACACTTTTCAAACTGAAGGAGTCATATGCAGTACTAATAAAGTCTTTAGTACGAAAGGCTGCTCGTAAGCTGAATAAAATGGCTTGATGATAAGAATAAAATAAGAATGATGTCACTCTGGTTCAGGGGAATAAACGAATCTTTACCTAACCAAGGATTACGCAGTCAACACATTTCGTACAGAAATAACAATGATTAGATGGACGTGTAGTTCTTACTTAAATGCTAGGCCTGGGTTTGGGGAGGAGGCTAGGTTTACTATTGACGAATTAAGAGGAGGCATGGGACAAAAGTGTATTGTTGTGATGAGGAGGGATACATTGAGATGGTTAGGACATGTGGACAGGATGGAGGATGACAATTGAGGAGAGAGAGGTGTGAACGTCGGAGGTAGGGCTGCGAGAGGCAGACCGGAAAAGGCCTGGGACGAGGTCATAGTGTGTGACCTCAGGGATAAGGGAGTGAATAGGGAGGCTGCAAAAGATTGTGCAGTGTGGAGAGCCGCCATGATGTGACCAAGGCCGACGACGCATGCAAGCATGTTAGATCCTTTAAAAAAGATACGATACGAACGATTCGATACAGGTGAAGTTCAGGGATCACCATTTTATATAATTTATCTCCTGCCACTTTTGCCTTCCATCTCTACAGTATCCCCGGCCATCCTATCGCGTTGACGAATAGGGGAATTTGGAGGAGGAACACGAACAACAGCAGTCTACCCTCCTCCTCCCTGCCTGACTTGCCTCATGCCCCTCCCCTCCGCTCTCTCTCTCTCTCTCTCTCTCTCGCTCTCTATTTCTTATCTGTATCTCCACACTCCGACACGTCAGCTAAATATGACCCATCACCCGTTTAGTGGCTGTGTGTGTGTGTGTGTGTGTGTGTGTGTGTGTGTGTGTGTGTGTGTGTGTGTGTATCGGTATGTGCGTGAACCTGTGTGTGTGTGCATAATTGTTTGCGTGTATCTGTGCTCGTATCTGAGTGTGCGTGTATCAGTGCCTGCGTGTATCAGTGCCTGCGTGTATCAGTGCCTGTGTGTATCAGTGCCTGCGTGTATCAGTGCCTGTGTGTATCAGTGCCTGTGTGTATCAGTGCCTGTGTGTATCAGTGCCTGTGTGTATCAGTGTGTGCGTATATTAGTGTGCGTGCGTGCTCTGATCAGTGCTGGTATCAGTGTTTGCGTGAATGAATACGTGCGTGCATTAGTGTGTGCCTGCTCCGTGTGCGCGTTTAGTGCGTACATGCCGCAGCGTGTGCGTGCTTCGATGTGTGTGTGCATCGGTGTGTGCGTGCATCAGTGTGCGTGCATCAGTGTGTGTGTGCATCAGTGTGTGTGTGCATCAGTGTGTGCGTGCATCAGTGTGTGCGTGCATCAGTGTGTACGTGCTAAGTGTGTAGTAGTCAAATTGTGTGTGTTCGGTGTGTACGTGTTCAGTGTGTGTGTGTGTGTGTGTGTGTGTGTGTGTGTGTGTGTGTGTGTGTGTGTGTGTGTGTGTGTGTGTGTGTGTGTGTGTGTGTGTGTGTGTGTGTGTGTGTGTGTGTGTGTGTGTGTGTGTGTGTGTGTGTGTGTGTGTGTGTGTGTGCATCAGTATGTGCGTGAACCTGTGTGTGTGTGCATCAGTATGTGCGTGAACCTGTGTGTGTGTGCATCAGTATGTGCGTGATCCTGTGTGTGTGTGCATCATTGAGTGCGTGTATCTGTGCTCGTATCTGAGTGTGCGTGTATCAGTGTATGTGTGTATCAGTGCCTGTGTGTATCAGTGCCTGTGTGTATCAGTGTGTGCGTACAGTATATTAGTGTGCGTGCGTGCTCTGATCAGTGCTTGTATCAGTGTTTGCGTGAATGAATACGTGCGTGCATTAGTGTGTGCCTGCTCCGTGTGCGCGTGTTTAGTGCGTACATGCCGCAGCGTGTGCGTGCATCAGTGTGTGTGTGCATCAGTGTGTACGTGCTAAGTGTGTATGTAGTCAAATTGTGTGTGTTCAGTGTGTACTTAGTCAAATTGTACGTGTTCAGTGTGTACGTATTCAGTGTGTACGTGTTCATTGTGTACGTGTTCAGTGTGTGTGTGTGTGTGTGTGTGTGTGTGTGTGTGTGTGTGTGTGTGTGTGTGTGTGTGTGTGTGTGTGTGTGTGTGTGTGTGTGTATCAGTATGTGAGTGAACCTGTGTGTGTGTGTGCATCATTGTGTGCGTGTATCTGTGCTCGTATCTGAGTGTGCGTGTATCAGTGCGTGTGTGTATCAGTGCCTGTGTGTATCAGTGTGTGCGTATATTAGTGTGCGTGCGTGCTCTGATCAGTGCTGGTATCAGTGTTTGCGTGAATGAATACGTGCGTGCATTAGTGTGTGCCTGCTACGTGTGCGCGTGTTTAGGGAGTATATACATGCCGCAGCGTGTGCGTGCATCGATGTTTGCGTGCATCAGTGTGTACGTGCTGTGTACGTAGTCAAATTGTGCGTGTTCAATGTGTACGTGTTCAATGTGCACGTGTTCAATGTGCACGTGTTCAGTGTGTACGTGTTCAATGTGTACGTGTTCAGTGTGTACCTGTTCAGTGTGGGCGTGTTTGTGTGCATATTCAGTGTGTGCGCGTGTGTGTGTTTATTGTGTGCGTGTTCAGTGCGCGCGTATTCAATGTGTGCGTATTCAATGTGTGCGGGTTAGTGTACGTTCTCAGTGTGTGCGTACTTGGGTGCGTGCTGTGTGTGCGTATTTACTCTGAGCGTATACCAGTGTGTAACTCAAACCGTCTACTGTACATGTTTGTAAGAGTGAAGGTATGCAAAAATTTGATGATGATGATGATGATGATGACTGAGGCTTCTGGCAGTAGATAATAGCAGTAGATAGATGATTATGATGGTGATGGTGATGATGATGATGATGATGATGATGATGATGACGATGATGACTGAGGCTTCTGGCAGTAGATAGTAGCAGTAGATAGATGATTATGATGGTGATGATGATGATGATGATGATGATTTTTCTAGTTCTTTTTAATCCGGAAACTTTTATGTTATCAAGGAGGATTCTGTACTCTACTCCTTTCACCTTAACTTGGCCCAAATTTTCGTCCATTTGCAGCTTTTCACATGTCTCAGTAGCGTCTTTGAAACAGCACTTTTTCGTGACTAGCATAATATTCTATTGTTACAACTCAGCATTCGAGATTGCAAGTTAGGCCGAGTTAGAGTAAAATGAGCATAGTGAAGGGGATGGGATGGAGGGATGGAGTAGAGAGGTATACGAGAGAGAGGGTGTAAGATGGGGGAGGGTAGCGAAATGGCAGTGTGCAGGGCGACATGGAGGCGATTTGTTTATGGCCACCCCATACAGGTTTAAGGCGTCTAGCTATAGATAACTAGACAATTAGGGCTATAGCTATAGGTGACAGTACGCGACTATTAAAATTACATCCATTTCCCTTATTTTCTACAATTTCTTTGGCTTACAACGCTTCCTGGCTGACCGTAAGATATCTCCGTGTCCTAATTTAGTCACCTTAATGGTAAAAACAGCAAAACCCAACACTTGCAGCAAGAGGAGAAGACTACATACCATCCCCTTACCAGCAAAACGACGTCTGTTGCCCTCATCTGTTGAATCTATTTGACCTATGACACTTCCTGGTTGGCAGCAAGATACCTCTGTGTCCTATCTGAATCATCTTAATGGCAAAAACAGCGAAATTTAACCCCAAAACAGTAAAATTTAACACTTACAGCAGGAGACGGAGCCGACGCAGCCTCACCCTCTTATTGTCCGAGTACCACTGACTGACCAATGGAATGCCATGCTTGTTCAGCCCAGAAACTTGTGTGAAACTTTACCCAACTACTTTTACAACCACTAGAGGGCACGGAGACCCTCTCATCTTCAGGGTAACTCTAGTATTTTATTCTAGCTAATACAAGAGGCTATTATGCACCTGTGAGCTGTTTATACTCGTAAGTGTCTGAGAGCGTTAATGCTGTAAATATTAACCCTCCAATGATCGTGACAACTCTAGTACTTTTATTTATTAGACTCCGGACGATTTTATTCAGCTGGGATTGGGTCTTAGGAGCCTGAGTGCATAAGAGAAAACCGTCGTAGAGGAAGCATCAAGGACCGTAGCAAACAAAGTCAGAAATTATTCTTAGATGTTTACCATACTCTATTCACTTTCACTTTGCCTAATATTGCCATCTCCTCACCTTAAATGCTGAGCTGTAAGGATACATTAACACTAGAATATAGAACAATACTCTCGTTTCCCTAAATGGACCTAAAATTACCATATCTCAATTTTGAATCCTGGGTTTTAGCAATAGATTAACACCAAAACATGATGCTAGTCACGAAGAAGCGCTAGGTAAAGGATGAAGAGCCAT